>NC_090815.1:135102921-135405951 GCF_000390325.3 Nicotiana tomentosiformis | reverse complement strand
TCATCCACAAAAAGCAAATGTGAGACTCTTCGGGCACTGAGCACCCCAATCGGAGCTGAGAATCCTCTCAAGAAGCCTCCGCTCGCCGCACGATCCATCATTTTGCTCATAGCATCCATCACTAGAATGAATAGCATGGGGGATAGGGGGTCACCTTGCCGGAGACCCCTGGAGCTGCCAAAGAAACCACACGGGCTACCATTAACCAGGACAAAGAATATGACTGAGGAAATGCAGAACTTGATCCATCCTCTCCATCTTTCCCCAAACCCCATCCGCATCATAATGAAGTCCAGGAACTCCCAATTGACATGGTCGAAAGCCTTCTCAAGGTCCAACTTGCATAGTAAGTTGGGTTCTCTATTTTTTCTTCTGGAGTCTACAAGTTCATTTGCCACCAAAGCAGCATTCGGGATCTGCCTACCTTCCACAAACGCATTCTGGGAGGACGAAACAGTCATGTCAAGAACCTTCTTAAAGTCTGTTGGAAAGCACTTTAGAAATAATCTTGTAATTGCTCCCCACGAGACTAATAGGCTTGTAGTCTCTGATACAAGATGCACCTTCTTTCTTAGGCACAATAGTAATAAAGGAAGCATTAATACTTCTCTCGAAAACACCATTCACATGAAAGTATTCAATGGCTTCCATCAACTCCCACTTGATGGTGTCCCAAAATAGCTGAAAGAAAGCCAAGGAGAAACCATCAGGCCCGGAGACCTTATCACTAGCACAACTCGACACAACCTCGTGCACCTCCTCCTCCTCGAAAACCCTTTTCTAGCCACTCGTTGTCTCCCTCCCTTATATGGTTGAACTCTATTCCCCCCAAAGTCGGCCTCCAACTAACTTCCTCTATATATAAGTTCTCATAAAACCCCGTTATCGCCCCTTTTACTCCCTCCTCTCCCTCAATCCTCACCCCATCCACAACTAAGGATTCTATGAAGTTTCTCCTTCGATTTGTAACCGCCACCCTATGGAAAAACTTGGTATTAATCCCCCTCTTTTAACCAGAGCGCCCTCAATTGTTGCCGCTAACTAGTCTCCTGAGCTATTGCTAACTCGACTGCTTCCCTCTTAACCTCCCCTATTCTCGCTTTCTCAGATTGGAAGAAGAGTATAATCTTTCTCAAAAATAATATATGGGTTTTATGCACCACCTCGATCTCGTTGTTCTGTTTTGGCGTGTTGGTTAATCCGGGTTTTCTTCAATGTGAAGCAAGGTAGAATAAGAGTATTTCTTGGCAAATAAGGTAAGAATTTTCCTCTCATTTGTATATTTAAATTCGTCTAGGTCATGACTAAATTGTGGAATGAGAATTATGGAATTAATAGCGAAAAATCGCATTTTGACGTTGTTGTTATTGTGTCGGCTATTCGGTAATATTCGAAGTTGTGTTGTGGCAGGAAATCATTTGAGTAACTTGGATATATAGTTGTAGTTGTCATTGATATGTGTTTTGAAGGAAAGAAATATTGGAGAAGTATGTTTAATAATCGTAGTCGAGCTTGTCGCTCGTTGTATCATAGTTTGGGTTGTAAAACTTATTGTGGGAGTTGCTAGTTGTGTTGTTGTATTAGCTTGCCTATAGTAGGCTTGAGTGAATGATAAGAACAGGGGAAATCATGTCCATTTCATTGTATGATAGGTTATCTTTGGCTATGCGATTAAGAGAATTGTTCATATGGTTGACAATAGTATTATTCTTGTTATTGCATAGATCGTGAAGCGGATACGAGTTGAGCTCTTGAGCCAGTGGGTTAAGACTAGGTATGTTAAGGCTATCCCTTCTTTCCTTTTGGTATGATCCATATGATATAAATGAAATGAGTAAACGCACAACTTTCATAAATGGTTCTATTCATAGAAGTATTATGAGTGCCTATGTTCTTAATTCCCCATGTGTTCTATTATTATATTATCTGTTCATGGGTCTTAGAAAAATACGTAAGTTGATAAAGTTTATCCGAGAGATCTTATTGACTTACTTCATTATGCATTGCATTCATTTATACATGTACATTGACACATGACCAGATGGTGTTATGTACGTGTATATTATATGTATATGGGATATGGGAAAAGGTTATGGCGTTATATATGCACCACCACCTGATCAGTTGGTATACGTTGATGATTTCGCCCATAGAGGCCGAGATGATATGATGGGATGCGCTCAGAGGCTTGATGATGTTATGTACGGATATACATATGCATCATATGACATTTATACGCATATGCATGACATTATAAACATAGTCATATTATTGCTCTTTAGTATCCAGGGTCCGATTATTAACTGAATATGTAAGAGGTATTATTAGGGGAAAAATAGATCACTAAGGAATATGTATGGTATATATTATTGTAACATGAGGTATGCGTAGACACTCATGGTTTACAGTAATGTACAGTTAATATGTCATTGCCAACAAAGTATAATATAAAGTCTAAGTTTACTTGTTTCACGAATAGTAGGAGCATCACATATGCTCTTCCTTTTTTTTAAATTACCCCGCAATTTAGGCGCATGAGCTTCAAGACTGGCAGCTGGCAAACAAAATTGTCAAAAATGTTTAAAAGCATATAATGAAGCCTGAGTAGGTACAGAACTGATCAGGAAAGAGCACAAAGTATTTATGAATATAGTATGGATAGACACATTTAAGATAAATAACAAATAACATTATTCCTGCGAAGAGAGTAGAAATGAATGTCTTTATAAGATCAAAATTGAGGAAAACCTTTATTTTTAACAGTCGACGGCTCTGCATCGTGTCCCTCACAAGGTACACCAGATGTCGAACCTAATGTACAAAAAAATTCTAATAAATATATTAAAGTACAATAAATGTAAAGTGAAACAATATACTTTCTGTTACTTACCAAGTTCAAACACAGACTAATGGTCAATAACATTCTTTTCTTTGTTAGAATTGACTGTTGCCCCGTCAAATGCATATATATCAACTAATATAGGAAGCAAAATATGTCTAGCATTAGAAAATTATATGTAAACACTATCATCAAAGCAACACATATTTTCATGCAAGAACTATACCTTCTTTTGGTTTCGTACCTATGTTCCCAACAGAAGATGGCTCGTGTATCGTGAGAGTTCTTTGCTTGCGCAAGTTAGCCCCAACTTTGAATAATGACTCTTCTTCAGTGTAATCAATCAATACGTGCTGTTTTTTTTTGCTTCAAGCTCTTTTAATCGTCGTTGTGATAGAAGCGACTCTTTTTTATCAACTGGTAACTGTTTGTAAAGGTCACGTCTCCTAAGCTTGATTTTAGACATTATTTCTGCTGAGTACCGGCACTTCTTTTTTGGTGGTAAGCTAGTTGATGCTGTGGTTTTATTGTCTGTCGGCATATGCAATTTGAACAATTTAAATAAAAAAGGTAACTAACCTTTAAGAAGAAACCCAGGACAGTCTTATCATACTATAGTGCTTACCTTCCAACACATTGATAGTCAAGGTTAAGAAAATAAAATCAAGACTTACTTTGAATCATTTTATTGTTATGATACTTCCTGATCCTTATTTCATATTAAGTAGTCTCCAAAAGCCACTAATCTTGCACATTTAAATTCTATTTCATATTATTTTTCCAATTAGTTTTCGAAAAGCTGAAAATTTGCAAGGTATTTTGTTTTCCTTTTAAAAAAAAGATTATCATATCAATGAAATTCCAGCCTATTTGGAACATACATAATATTTTTTATTTTGGCATACTTACTCTGTAACTAAGTAGAGAAAAGATATTACAAATATTGTAACATGATAGACACAACGGGGAGATATGATTACTTATTTCCTACCGGAGAATAAAGGATAATGTTCTGTTGCACAACTCACTAACTCAGTAACTTCAAATCGGATCTAAGACAGTGAAATATGTGTTGTATTGAAGTGGCAATGTATGACCTTTGACAAATGCATTTCAACTTAGATTTTAGATCAATATATTCATATGGACCTTCATTGGTATGTCTAATGAAAGTTTCTACGTAGGCTGGAGTCTGATTGGTATTTTCATTGTTTGCTTCTGGTTTAAATTTTAACTTTATCAGTTGGCCAAGAGATTTTTGCTACTGTAGCAACAAATATCATGTGAACGATATTTTTAGATACATCAATAAAGTTCTTAGAGGATATTATACACACCTAAAGAAGCAAAAGGCAGAAGCTAGTTTGATCATGTTAAGTATTCTCAATTTATTTTATGATGACTGATATTAAAGATGATAATTTTTTGTTAGTTCACGATCATTATGATATTTCTTAATTTACTTTAGCCTATGAATGGGTAAATTCTCCAGTTTGATCTTACGTTCAAGGTTTCATATAGCCGCCCTTAAAAGTAAGCTCATGACATTGATATTGACAGAGGGAGAAAAACAAACAGCTTGTGGGCATCGGTAAAGTAATAATTTGGGCACAAACAAAGAGACTCGTAGCCATTCGAGAAGAATCTTATAATACTGTGGTGCTTACCTCTCGATACCCAAAGTTTTACCTTTGGACGCGACTACTTTGTAGGAAAATAAAATAAAAATTTTCTTTGGAAATCTATCCCACACACTTTTGCAATTTTAGTGATCATATGAGCTTTATTAGAAGTGTACCAATTCAATCTGTACAAGATGTAATCAAATTTGACCATAATACATTCAGGAACCCAAAGAAAGACCCTTCAGTGGTCTATTCAAGAACCAACAGAACCACAAACAATTTATTCATATATGCTCAATAAAACCGACTAAACATGAAGCAAAGCAAAGAGAAAAAGGGAAGTGCAATATTACAGAAAGACTCACCAGAAGTATTGATATTCACAGAAGGAAAATCCATGAGAGAAATCGAGAATTGTTGGAGAAGAAGTACAACAGGAAAAGACGATAGAGCAGAGAAAACTACGATTGGAGAAGAAGCACAGTAGGGAAAGACGATGAAACAAAGTAAGATGAAATCTGGTGATTAGCGCTTGATATGGTGCTATGCCTTGTTATCACAGTTAAGCCTACTCAGAAAATTTAACGCACGTGTCCCCGGGATATAACATTTGAGAAGAAAGAGAAAACACTGTGTCGGCAAGCAGGGATGTCGAACGGTCTCTTGCTTGCTTTAGGGCTCTTCCATATAATAGGGGAAAAAATGGGTGCTCAAGCACCCATTAACCTCAACTTAGACTAGTTCTATAGAAAATTTATTAAAATTTATATAAATGATCAGTAAGCACCCAAGAAACAAAAATACTACTGGCTACTTTGGTTAAGGTAGAATGATGGAGACTTGGTTTTGTTAGCGGGCGAGAGTTCGAAACTCAATCTTAGAAAAAGTCTTTTTTTATAACCAGCTGGTAAACTGTTCCTTTTTTCTTATAGGCAAAATGGCCTTGTAGCCACTTAAACTTGCATCGGTTAACTTAGGAGTGTCATATTTTAACACTTTAACTCAATAAAATGAATACTAATAAAAATATCTAACCATTGACCAAGCTTATGTGACAACGACATAACTGACGTGGCAAAAGTGCGTGCCTAACACCGTAAATAAACGCGTGAATGTGATAGTTTTGATTTAAAAAATAATCAATAAAGCAAAAATATTAATAATAAGTTATTAATAAAAAGGAAAAGTTAAAAAGAAAAAACAATCTCCAATTCCCCCACTCCACTCTTTCTTCTTTCTAACACCCTACCCCTTTTCTTTCACAGCATTCCCACCAAAAATTCATCACCCCCATCTTCCCAATCTTCTACTTCAAACCCCGCTAGCTGGGAAAGTGGAGTAGTTGAAGGTTTGAGTCTTTGAGATTGATGGATTTTGTTTTCCTTATTTAATTTAGGATCTTTCAGAGAAGGCACGGGAAAAAATAATGGATACTTGCAATCACACCCTTTACCTATTTATGGCATTTTTATTTTTGGCTGCAATTTTAGATTTTCAATTTATAGCCATGGCAATATCCCTTTTTTTATTTGATTTGTACAAATCATGCCCACAACTTTTATGAGACTATTAATTTTTTGAAAGAGAATCTTGATATTGTTTAGGCAAAAGAAAAATGGTTGTAGATGTGTTATGGCGAGTCTCTCAATTCTGCCTTCCGCAGTTTATGGTGGAGAAAGATAAAGAAATCAGAATATTAGAGAGGGCGAATAAGAGGTGATAGAAGCCGAGGGGGGAGGGGTTAATTTTGGAGTTCTTTTAAATACAAATTAAGAATAAATAACATTTATGTGATGTGGACGTTGATGTGTATGACACATCAGTGCAATTGAGCAACACGCATCAATAGAATATTTATTAGTACTCACTTTATTGAGTTAAAGTGTTAAAATGGAAAACTCCTAAGTTTATATACCGGGATGGCAAATCGGTACAAATTTAAGTGGCTACGAGGCTATTTTGCCTTTTCTTATATTCAAGCTACTTTCTTTCTTTCCTTCTTTTTTTTCTTAAAAGAAATATGTTTCTCTCAATAAGGTAGTATTTTTTTTAATTCTTTCAAGTACACTTTCTTAAGCCAATACTACTTTTTTATATATATATTTTCGCGGACTTTTGTTTACTTTTTTTTTTTACCTAATTCTCGATAGCAAAGGAAAAGAAAATCTGCTTAAATAAAAAAAGATTCCAAAGTTCGACCCCTACTAAAGACGGATAGTTCACAGAACGGCAAAATTCACTGCTCTTTTTTCTTGCCAGTTGTTCTCATCACAGCTTCATAGTGCCCATAATATTAATATAAGTTTTCTCCTTTACATTTTTCCATCGTGGTGTTCAACTAGTTGTACTTGTACACGCGATTAGTAGTAACTTTATATCAAAAAATATTAAGCATCCACGAACCCAAAATTCTGGATCCGCCGCTGCTAAAGACTAACCTATTGTAGACTTTTGATGCAATTACATCTCAAATATTGAAGTATCTAGGTTAGGATGGGAAAAGCAGTTAACATGTGTTACACCCTGTGCGTCCCAAGGTGACGTAATGAATATGAGACTTTATAATAATAATTTAAATAATTTTAAAGTCATAATATGGCTATATATGATGTTTGGATAGAAAATATGAAGTTTGGGAAAAATCGGATTAAAGTTGCGGAAAAACTGACTAAGGATTTGCCCTGTAATAGAGCTTTTTAAGAAATATATTTTGTGTGCTATATGAGGTCTTTTTGGAATATATTATATACCAAATTGAAGGTCTTGGAATGAATTTTCCAACACACTTAACCGTTCATTCATACGATATCCGGATAAAAAGATATCAGTGTCAGAAGATAGGCGAATGAGAAGGTGCCAAGCTAGTACCTTTTGACTTTTCAAACGTTGATAAATCTGTCTTAACTCGTCTCTCTCATTATTTTCACATAGAACCCGACCATAGAACACCATAGAACCTGTCTTTGAGCTCTCTAATAGTGTTTCAAAGAATATTATCATCTCGGGCACGGAATCAAGAAGCAATAACATTAAAACGATCCCTACGAAGTAAGTATCGCTATATTGCCTCTCTTTTTCTTTGTAGTTTGAGTTTTGGAAGGTATTTCATAATTAAGAAAATATGTACTTTCTGTATTTAAGCGTTTAAATATCAAGGAATGTTGATAAATTCGTTTCCTAATAGTTAGAACTCACGGGATGGTGATCGGAAGCCATGCGTTCGAGTTATTTGACTTGTAGTGGACTGTTTTGTGGACTGTTTTGTGGGCTGTTTCGTGCTGCCTTTGGGCTGTATATTTTTCTACTGTATATGGAATTTTGGAGGATAAATGGTGTGGATAAATACCACATAATGACGGAATGGTGGGCTGGTCGTTCGTCGTTACATTTTTAAGTTGTTTGACACTACTTTGGTTGTCGTTTTATGTATGAAGTGATTAGGGTGTGTGGGTTATTTTGTGGTATATTATGATAAAAATAAGATTGGAAAATGATGCTTACATGTTGTTATTGTTGTATTCTTATTGCTGTTGGTATATGGTATTAGAGAAAAGCCTAGTTACAGGGGAGATGTTGCCCAAATTTACGTAAACGAGCTACTAGTTTAAGTTGAGGACTTAGCCTTTACTTAGTACTAATTTTGAATCTCCTTATGATGTGGTAGATTGAATTGAGTTATTTGAAGAATTTCTTGGAAGGTATTAAGGACTCAACGTATTTAAGGTATGTTAAGGCTATCCCTTCTTTCTTTTTGGCATGATCCAAATGATACAAACAAAACGAGTAAAATACGCAACTTTCATAAATGACTCTATTCATAGAAATACTAGGGGTGTCTATATTCTTGATTCCCCATGTGAATTATTATTATTTCCTCTATTCATGGGTCTCAGAAAAATACGTATTTGATAAAGTTTGTCCGAAAGGCATATTGATTTTATGATATTCGAGAAATCTTATTAACGTATTTCTTATGCATTTCATGCATTTATACATGTACATTGACCCATCACCAGAAGGCATTATATACGCATATATTATATGTATATAGAATATGAAAAAAGGTTATGGCGTTATATACGCACCACCACCTGATCAGCTGGTATACGTTGATGATTTTGCCCATTGTGGCTGAGATGATATGATGGGATGCCCTCGGAGGCTTGATGATGTTATGTATGCATATACCTATGCATTGTATGGCATTTATATGCACATGCATGACATTATAAATTCTCATGATTCACAGAGCTATTCATAATTTCAAGTTGAGTTCTTTACTCCATGTTTCTTTCATGTCTTTTATATACTATTGTCATGCCTTACATACTCGGTACTTTATTTGTACTGACGTCCCTTTTGCCTGGGGACACTGCGTTTCATGCCTGAAGGTCCCGATAGACAGGTTGAGAGTTCTCCTAGTAGGCTATCAGCTCAGCAAAAGATGTTTGTGCACTCCACTTGCTTCGGAGTTGCCTATTTGGTCAGTATGATTTGAATATGTATTGTTTGGTATGGCGGGGCTTTGTCCCGACCTTTATGATATTTATGTACTCTTAGAGGCTTGTAGACAGATGTCATGTATACGGATACTGGTATGGCCTTATAGGCCAGTACGCATTATGTATAAGTCGGTATATTAAGTTGGGTCACCCTATATTGAGTATTTCCTAATGTTTTATTCTACTTATATCACGATAGCCTCTCCTGCTCAATTATCTATGATAGTATGATACGAAAGATACGTTACGTTGGTACTCGGTTGAGTAAGGTATCGGGTGCTCGTCGCGGCCCATCGGTTTAGGTCGTGACAACATGTAGTGCTGGTCACTGGATTAGACAATCTGCATGTCTTCTTGAATTCTTATCTGGGATTTGGGTTATGATTTGCTTATCTTCTTCAAGATGATTACAATTTTAAGACAGCAATATTGCAATGTGAACCTATATCAGAATCGATATTTATAATAAATGAGCTAACCAAGTTTCGCTCATAAAACTTCAGAAAAGTTATATCGAACACGACTATTTCCAAATATACTTTTTAACTTCAAACTCCAAATACTTATTTTTGCACTTCGACCAAATCGTTCCAAATGCCTAAAGATCCTTGTAACAAAATCCTATCACCTTCGTTTGATCTTAGATGCAACATTTTCTCTTTCATAAGTGAATGTACTATGATGGGATTTCCCATTCTTTTTGTCCATCCATTATTGTCTTTATATTTACTTGTTTCTAATTTACGATTGTAGGCATTGGCTTACTTGGTTTATTACTTAAACTCATAATTAGAGTAGTACATTCAGTTTTTTGCCAATTTATCTTTGATATATAACATTTAAATCACCTTTGTTTACTACTCCTATAAATATTAAATTTTGAATATAAGTTTTCTAAAGGGCATGTCCGCTGCCCAAGTCCAAGTCATAAACCGAGTTGGGCCAGACTTCCACATGAAAAGAGAAAATGACACTGTATAGCCGCTACAAAAATAATAGTCGAAAAAATGTATAAAATTTGTATATTTTTTTGTATATATATACATTTTGTATGTTATATACTAAACGGTAAAGGGTCTGATATGTCCCTCTACTATTAACAATTGATTTAAAAATGTCCTTCGCTATACTATCGGGTCAAAAGACTCCTTATCGTTACACTATTAAATAAAAATACCCCTAAACAGATGGAATAGACACGTGGTGTTGATTTAAGGCTCGAGGTCATCTGGTTCTTTTTTATAACACAAATTGGACCGAACCCACTCCGACCCACGTACTTGACCCATCCTTTCTCCAACTAATTTAAAGTTCAGAATTCTAATTTTTCGAACATATTTCGTCTCCCTAATCAGGAAAAAGTTATCTCCTCTCAATTACTCAAAATTCATAATTACAAAACTCAAGATTCAGTCTCAAAGGTGGGTTCAATGTCCGATTCAATAGCTACATCAAAGAGGAAGTGTCATTGTGGTTGATTTGAAGTTCTTGGCAATCTCCCTTTAGTGGCACCCAATGTTTTAAAAGGCGTGGGCGTAAGGTGAGGCGTTTTACATATGCCTCAGCGAGGCGTAAGCCCCGAGGCAGGGGCGGTAAGCCCCATAGGTATTTAATTTTTAATATTTTATAAAATAATATAATGACAGTAAATATTTATAAACAGGTAAAATTGCACAAAAACTAGTCAAAACAATTTAGTATACGCTACTTACAAGCACAAGTAACTTGAGTCTAAAAGAATAAAGTTTTCTACATAGAGGAACAAAAATGATGATTAACCTGCAATTTGAATTTTGAACTTGCTGCTATGAAGGAGAATAGAGTTCTCTTTGTATTTGTAAAAAAATTAAATATTCGTTGCTTTTGGGAGATATTAGCAGACACGGTAAAGAATTGGGAAAGACGAGGAATTAGGGATTCAATCAATAAAAAAATGTCTTGACTTTTAAATTTAAATACTTTTGAGTTCTTTTTTAAACCTTTTGAGTAATTACCAAAATGACTTTTGAGAATTTGGGTATTATATGGACTTATTCAACAAATTTTGTTTTAATTTGAAAAAGTCTCTAGGGCTTACTTCTCATTAAAAAAACGCACCTTAAACGCCCGGACGTACACCCCGAATTGCTGGGCATATGTCTCTTGAGACTTTCGCCCCACCCCCGGGGTATTTTTGGTACGCCTCGCCCCGGGGCTCGCCCCGAAAATGTCTTTTAAAATACTAGTGACACCTTCTCTTTGATGTAGCAGTTGAATCGGATATTGAACCCACTTTTGAGACCGAATCTTGAGTTTTACAATTATGAATTTTGAGTAATAGAGAGGAGACAACTTTTCTCTAATTAGGGGGACGAAATATGTTCGAAAAATTAGGGTTCTCAACTTTAATGTTGGAGAAAGGGTGGGTCAAGTATGTGGGTCGGAGCGGGTTCGATCCAACTTGGGTTATTAAAAGGAACTAGATAGCCTTGAGCCTTAAATCAACGCCGCGTGTCTATTCTGTCTGTTTAGGGGTGTTCTTGTTTAATAGTATAACGGTAAGGATTCTTTTGACCCGATAGTATAACGAAGGACATTTTTAAATAATTGTTAATAGTAAAGGGGCATATCATACCATTTACCGTATACAAATTTATACACCTTTTTGGCTATCAGATATAAATAATTTCTGACACGAATTAAAGGTGATAATACCCCACATGAAATCAGGCTTCTCATCAAACCGGGCCTGCTAAGCCAGTTGTTGGCACAAGCTGTCCAGGTTGATATTGAATGTTATCTGTGCCATGGCCCATGGGTAGGCCTACTCCCCTTTTATGCAAAAAATTGCAGAAATATGATATTTTTGGGGGTGGTATTTAACTTTTGACCTCTGCTTACTCCATGAGTAGAACTTTAAGGTCAAAAGTTAAAAGTGTTGCCCAAATGAAGGGCAACACTTGTTTAACTTGTATTTTTGCCAAAGGGACAAACAGAGATAAAAATTTAGGATCATGTTTAACTTGTAGGTGAAACCCTTTGACAATGTTATGGAGTTTCACTCTTGAAATTTGAAACTCTATGACAATAGCTATCTTTTAATTACATTAACTGAAAAGTGTTTATTTGTGAATTTTATCCTAATTTTTCATAATCTATCTACTTTAGAATGTTTTTAATTATATTATTGTATTACTATATGTATATACATAATTCGAAACGGATCTTTTTCAGTATAGTTGAACTCACATCATTTTTTCAGATCCGCCTCAGCAAGAGACCGCACAATTCAACTCGTAACATTATGAGTTATGACTTTGATTGTGATCTTTTGGACTCCAATTTATTCTTTACGACTACTGTTATTAGTCAGATCATACAACATTTGAGAATGTGGATGGAATACTAGGACGAATACATCGTTTTTCGGGTATTATAGTCTTTAACATATTCCCCCCATGGGAAAAGAAAAAGGAAAAAAAGGCTATCAGGCAAATTGAATAATTGGATACGAATCATTTGGTTGAATTAGTACACTAGTGGCAAACATGAAAGACCTCAACAACATCAATGAAAAAATATTCAGTGCAATCCCAAAAAGTAGGAATGGAAGACCTCATAGAAGTCTATAATTTTTTTGGCGTTCTAAAATTACTGATTAGTAGAACGGCTAGAGTTAAGGTTACAGATATGGTCGATATTATAAGAATTTTTATTAAATATAAAAATTATTATTCTGAACATAATATAAGCTTTAAATAATAATTCCGCCTCTAAACTGATTAGACGAAAGAGGAATAGGATTTTACTCAAACACCATTTTTCATATCTGAGAGTGATTGATTCTGCTCATAAAATGGACACACTTGTACGAAAATGGCAAAGCAACAATCAAAGATGCCAACTATCAATATCTTGATAGCGAAGTTTTTGAGGTGTCGACAACATTCCTAGTGAAACCTTGTTAGAATCATAACCCTTTGCTGCATACACGTAAATACGTAATTATTTCTTGTCGTTCAATATATGTCTCATATTCTTTGCATTATCTTTTTAAGTAAGAAAATAAAAAATGAGGAAGAAAATTACAAGATAACTATCAAATTTACTACATATTATATACTACTATTAATAAGGGGAATGAAAGCAGCTTCCGGTCAAAGTGAATTGACAAAAAAAATCCAATTCATTTCAATTTTCAAACTTTATCTTCTACTGTCCTCGTTGTCGACTAAATATAGTATATACCCTTGTTATACTTTAGGTTCAAATATATCTATGTTGTAATATTATTAGTTCAAATATATTCCTCTTTTGTTAAGTTTATCCTAGGTGGACATTCAATCCTACGTGACACTGCTATTTGATGAAGTAGATGCCACATGGTATGCCACCTCACTGCCCCTAATCCATATATAAAAGACTAAAATTTGAAATACAGTATTTTTTATGGTAGCGGTAATGGTGACAATAGTGGTGGAGGAAAAAAAAATTTATTGGCGGAAAAGAAATTGAAGGAAGGGGTAAAATGGGTTAGAGGCTGAGGTGGCAAGCCATGTGACATCCACCTCATCAAATGTCAGTGCCACGTAAAATTGGATGTCCACTTTGGACAAATTTAATGAAAAAAGGATATATTTGAACCAATAGTATAACGACAGAAATATATTTGGACTCAAAATATAACGAGTGATACATATAAATATTTTCTTACAGTACAAGAGTATGTTTGGCCCCTTTC
The DNA here is from genome assembly GCF_000390325.3 of Nicotiana tomentosiformis. Taxonomy (NCBI): domain Eukaryota; kingdom Viridiplantae; phylum Streptophyta; class Magnoliopsida; order Solanales; family Solanaceae; genus Nicotiana; species Nicotiana tomentosiformis. The sequence goes on along the minus strand of NC_090815.1, from coordinate 135,392,265 downwards.
CGATTTGCTATTTACACGTACCAGCAAGGATGAAGGCTATCATGATCATGGGCCCACTTAAATTTGGTATTCCTATGCATACGTTCCTCGCACTATCATTTGTTATTCCTACACTAATTAAATATTATATTAATTATATAATGTTAAACGTATGCAACCATTTTTCTCCTCATACTTTAATACTGTGAGTAACTTTTTTGTCTTAATAGTCTATCTGATATATTAAAAAAAAAATAAACAGAATATTAACTACTATACCAAGTAGAATACAAATTATTTATAAAAGGCTAATCTTTAAATATTACTGTACCATTTCAAACCAAAACATTGAGTTGCTTTTATTAGTTATTAATTAAGCTATTGTCATTTAGAAAATAACTTGCTCCAACTTAATTTAAAATATTAATAGTAAATTTATATTTTTTGTATATATAACAAGAAAAAAATAATATGATTAAAAAATGACATGGACTCAAATTAGAACTTACAGTATTACTTTTAAAACTATAACAACTTACCATTTGAATCTTTATGATTATTTTGCGTGTTAAGTAAATATTTTAAGGTGCAATTGCTCAAACAACTATCTTTAATTCAAATACTTAATGAGAAAAGTCTACATAAAAAAAAGAGTAAAATTGGTACTCCTTTAGAAATATTTATTTCTATATTTTCAGGTCCACTTCCAACGTAACATATGTTTTTCCTTATATTAAAAGAAGACATCTCATCTTATTAATACTATTAACAAATATATTATCAACGGAGAAAAGTGCAATCTCTTTGGTTATTCGCAAGTTGATGAGGTTTAAATAAATTAGGAACTTTTTTTCTTAAATTTAATGCGCTAAGAAATTACCAAAATGTGTTTTGCCTGTGAATTGTTGTGCTACCAATGAGCCTGCTTATTGTTTTTATTTTTTTACAAAAATCTATTGTAAATTTTAAATTAGAATATTAAAAAAAACACAAAGAAAAACACAAGTTGATGAAATATTGATAACATTTTTATTGCTTTTTCGTTGACGTTTAACTCCAGCAAAATAATTTAAAATCAGATATCTAACTCGAAAATGCAATAGTTTTATTGAATAAAGGCGCATATGAAATTTTCATCTTTAAATATTATTTAAATTTATATGAATGATCTTTACTAAAGTACTAAACTATTGGAGTAATACAATTAAGAAAACTAAGGATTTTTTTCTTCCTATACAATATTTGAAATTTATTTATTAAAATTGTCCTAATTTTATATATTACCCGCCCTAAAAAAAGATTATTTACAAATTATATACATTCCAATATTAGTGCCTTAAATTAGGAGATTTAATTACACCCTTTTTCTTTTTTCTCTCATCTCCTACTTCCCTATTCTCTCCCTATATATACACAATCTATTATCAGTGCTTTAAATTAGGGGATTTTTACATTCCATCAATATTAGAATCGTAATCATGATTCTTTTTTGCTGATTCAACTCTTCATCTTGTCAGATAAATAAATAAGATTTCTCATTTGTTTCAGTGTGACATGGTTACGATCATGCCACTAAACCTTTTCGTTAAGATTGTAAATGTTACTGCACAGAGATACTTGAAGAAACAGCAAGAAAATGAATTCAATGGTACGAAGAACAAATCATCCCGGGGCAATCAGATAACCCTCTTCATTCATTCAAATGGATTCATAGATTTATTTTTCTTTCTAGTTTTTTCGTTAAGAGTGTAAATGCTACTGCACGGTAATAAATTTATATGGTACAACAATATACAAATTAAAAATAAAATTCCGTACAAATTTGATATATCTACAATAATATATAAACTAAAAATAAATTTTATACAACTAATTATATATTATACAAGATATTTACAATTTATCTACAATTTTTATACATTATTTTTACCCAGTTAAATATATCTACAACATTATACAACTTAAATATAATTTTCATATAAAATTTATACAATATGTCATTTATATGTAATTTGCATCTGATTTGTATATATTTTGTATGTGGTGCGTTCTTCTTCCTCTCTAAAATTCCAATCAAAACTTTCTCTCTTTATACAATTTTGACACATATCCACAACTTTATATAAAAAAGATAGTATTTATAACTTAAATATAAATTTCTTACAATGATTCATATATTATATAACTATTTTTTAAATTTCATACAACATTCAAATAAAAAAAAATATATAACTACAACATAATACAACTTATATACAATTTACATACAACTATAATATAACTTTAATACAGTTTCGTAAGTATATTGTATATCATGTATTCTTCTTCTTCTTCTTCTTCTTTTTCTTCCTCGATTTTCAATCTGAAATTCGGCTAAAATCAAGTCTAATCTTTACAAAACACCTTCAAAATTGAGATATAAACTTCAAGACATATTCTCAATTGTTTGCAACAACATCCAATCCAAACAATTAATAGTTTTTGAAAATTCAAGTTCAAAATTTCGAAACTTTTTAATGGTTGTCAATGGCGGAGAATCAAACATCTTTAAAATTTAATGATTGACAATTTTAATTCGAACATCAATTGTGCAACATGAAAGGGAATTGCTAAGTTAAAACGATTGAAATCCATTGATGAATTCCATTAAAACTCTATACAATAATGATCACGCCCAACTATGCCTTATAAAAAGGACTAAGCGGTCATTACAAATATAATCCGGTTTACAAGTCCGGAGTCGAATCCCATTAAAAACTAAGGCTTAGTTACAGCTGTTCAATATTGCTAAGAAACACAAGTCCAAATAATTTCCTAATTATATAGATTATAATATTTATTTCTAACTAATTAACTAACAACTATTATGAAGCAGTAAAATTATCAATTAACAAGAATGAAATTTGAGACAAGACTAAGGAGGTCTAGAGTTATGATTTTCTCAATTGTCGGAATCCTTCCCGCTATGCATTCTATAATTTCGCCTAAGTATTTTCTACCGATCATGAGTACTGCGGGTGTCATAATTCTCTTCCGAGCAACTACCATAATTTACTAGATATATTCTTCCGAACTACGCTAGCTGGCACTAGTTTACTGCTCACTAAGATCGCACCAAAGTTTTATTATTCCTAATCCCACTTTTAAACCCTTCGTATTGATTCCTCACATACGTCATGAGTGATGTTGTTCAGCAACTACCTAAATATGTACCCTTTTCCAAGCAATACATACTAAATAGGCACAGTCAATTGATAGCCATTCAATCAACAACAATAAACACGTAGCTGAACAAATAGAAAAATCCAACGACTCAATTATATAAAAACATAACAAGAATTTATCCTACAAAAGGTTCTATCAAAACTCTAGATAACAAATTAGCTATTCATAATAGTATGCAAAACTACAATACTAGAATTCATAACCAATAATGGAAACAAAGAAGGAAGTGAAAAACTCGTAGAAGAATTCCCCGCTTTGCTCCTAGCGTGTTCTTGCCTCCTTAGGTTAAGTCTCCGGTCTCTCTCTCTAAAAATGGTATTTATATGTGTAGGGAAAATGCCTAGACAAAATAACCAAGTCCAAAACCAAAAAGGAGACAAAATAGGTTTTACAACCCAGAACACGCAACCACCTCGCCCTGACCGCGCCTCGCTAGCTCAAAAGCGTGCTCCATCTCGCGGTATGCTGTGCGACGCCTGCTCTAACGCGAGCAATTTGGCTCGCGACGCCTGACTCTGCTTCGTTTCTCATTTGCTTTGCTTGTCTTTCTTCTTTGCTAATTCACGCCCACGTTTCTCATTTCACTTCTTTTCTTTCTTTCTTTTTAATTCTTTGCATTTGTTTATTTTATCTTCCTTTGTATGTTAACTTTAATCCTTATATATTCCATAAGTAAATAATCATAAATGTCTTCTTATAGTGTATAAAATACACATAAAATCTTTACTTTACTCACAATTTTATCTTTAACGTACCTACACATAAAATAAACTCAATTAAGCACAAATATAATATAGTTTAACATTAAAGCACCTAAATATAAGGTAAGTAATGCACTAAAAATATGAAATTATAGCCAAACATCAAACAAGAAAGCAAAAAAAATAAAGAACGTCAAAAAAAAGAAAATTGATGAAAAAACGAGTAGAGAGGCGAAGAGAGAGAGAGAGAGAGAGAGGGAGAGGGAGAGAGAGACGGAGTGAGATGATGCAAGTATAAAGGAATAAGGAAATAACTGATATTCTTTATTCAATTCCTAGTATAAAGAGATACTCATTTAAAAATTATTTGTATATAATTGGTAAATTGTATATGACTATGTAATTAAATTAAAATTTGATTATGGAGGATAATAAAGTTTCATATGTAGTACAAGAAATTAAAAATTCAACTATTTTTATAATTAAGTGTTGGGCCATGCTCAATCCCTCATCTAGTCTTATTAATAAAGTAAAAGTTGTAATTAAGTTACAGTGTATAATTTAGGGTGGAGGAAGGGGAAAAAAGCAAGTGAAAGGTAAAATAAACATGACTTTAAATTGTCGGGGTACATCTTGTCGAAAATTTGCTTACGTGGTTCAGAAATGAATGAAGGAGAGAGTAAAGTTGGTTTGTTAACAGGTAAAAGTAAAATAAAGAAAAGGAAGGTAAAATTCAAGGGACAAACTACAAACAAACCGACCAAATTTTTTCTCTTTAATAAAAAAATCGTACACAGGAATCACATTAAACTCTCCGAAAAGTGAAAAGTTTTTGACTTTTGCTCAACAAATAACTTGAATATACCATCTTCGTTACTCTACGAAATAGAAACGCCAGCCACGATTAGTGCAGAAAAATATGTTTTCGCATTTAATGTACATATTAAATTAAACAATTTAACCTTAGAAATTACTAAGCAAAGTAAAAATATATATATCACAGTCGTAATTAAGTAACAAAAATTTATATGCAAGATATTTGCTTTGTATTTATCAGTTTAAAGTAAATATTAAGGTGAATAATTTTTATCTTGTTAGACTTAAATCAATTTACATAATTCTAATTCCATCAAAGATTTCTTTTTAATTTTCTCACACAATATTACCGATTTCACCCTACCACAAACTTAAAGAATTTAAATCAAAAGAAAATAATATATAGCCAAAGAAAAGCAAGAAAAAAAAGGAAAAAAGCCATTATTAAGTTACCTGAAAGCGTTACCGAAAGCAAAATAAAGGCAAATCAAACAGTACACCCTACCATACTTAAATGGATACGTTTCATCTCAAAATTCAAAAAGGTTTTTTGTAACCTTCGTTCGTTTCAAAGAGATATACGAAACGTCAAACCGACCACTTGTCCTTTTTCTGGTCCACCTTAATATAAATTAAATATTTTACTATATTTTCTCATTTTAGTACAACTTAAAATTAAACTCCATAAGGAAAGGGACAAGGATCCATGAATGGAGATCGGAGCCCACATGAAATGATGACATTAATTCATGCACTTAAACAGATCTTGAAGTCGGTAGAAAACTATAGAATATCAAGTTCAAGTGTTAGCAAAAACAAAAATATTTAGGGGATATTTATTTCTATTTAAATTTTAGCGGATATAGTTATTCAATACTTTCTTTGGTTCTCCTTAATTAAAATTTTGGCCCTTTTCTTGGATCCACAATCTCTAATTTTTTCAAATATAAAAAAGGAATTAATTTTTTAAAAAAATTATTTTTGAAGTAAAGAGTCTCAGAATATATATTATATTTTAAATAAACATATTAAAGAGATAGTAAAACTTAATATGATAAATTTTATTATTAATTAATAATAATAAATGAATTCTTTAATCCTTAGTATGTTAAAATAAAAATAAAAATCAATTAAAGTGCCAGAACGATTACCCCGCCCCAATATTTGAGGTGTGCAATTGCTCCCTTCTAACTCAATTTTGGGATCTCGAAGTTGCCTTGGCCTCTATCATTTCGCCACGTATCATGTTGTTGTACCCCTCACCAATACCGACACCCTTGTTCCAAAAGGATAACCAAACGAGGCCGACACTATCTGGTCCCACAATTACAACCTCACACGTTGGCATCCTACGTGTATTGATATTATTGGTATCCTTCGCCGTCACAGTTCAGCTCCACATTTCTACTTTATTCTTACTACTCCCTTTGTCCGAAAATAAGAATAGTAGAGAAAAAAGATGTATTAATTAAATTAATCTTAATTAATTATTAACTTGATATATTAGAATATATAAATAAGGATATATTTTTAAAAAATAAAATTACTTTTCTTCTTGGTTATTTAAATGAACATTTATTTTGAATCAAAATAAAAAGATAAAATGGTCACTTAACGTGGATCAGAGAGAGTAATTCTTTAATTCAAAGTATTCAACTCCGTTGTTGTGGAGTAAGCAAACTGCTCTCCTTATTCCGTGAGAATTCTAGACTACATAAGAATACAAAGATGAATATGTGTCAAATGAGCAGTTTGGTACCTTATTTCGATTGATTAAAACCAATTGATATCAATAATATTAGTTGGAACATAATTTGCTCGATATTTGCTTGATTTCAAAGGGATAAGCTAATTTGAGCCTAACAATTGGCTATAATATGGATTTTATTTAATAGATGTTATTACGCCTTCAACCTCAAAAAGATAGAATCCTACTCAACAAAATATGTAGGTACTTATAGCAGAACGAGTCAATCTTTTTTTTTTACAATCAAACAATAGACGAAACTGTTATGAGTATACTTTATATAAAGTAAATGATCTAAGCTTCACTGCTTCGATTTATTATTCGCATCAAATCTTAGGTTCTCTATTGCACTCCTTAAATAGAGTTTTTTTTCATCTGTTCCTCGTGACATTAGTACGTTATTGTTCATTGAGAAATACTTAAGCTTAGAAGGTATATAGTCCCCTTAAGTCATTCGCACAACTCAACATCATTTTAATTTATTTGTTTGTTATTTGAAAATTCTAAATTGCTAAATCATACTAACAAAACTTTTTCTAATTTATAATAACTATATAAAATTAATTAAATTAAAAATTTACGAGTGAATTTCAGGACATATGCAGCTCCTATTGTTCCAAACTTATCGAGTGGTTAATTAACTTTCGAATCTGGACAGAGTTTACGGACTATATATTTTTCACCAGCTAAATTTGAATACCCACGAAATCCAGTAATATTTTGCCACGTCACTATAATAGGGTGAATATAAATTAATATACTCTCGGAGTTGCGAAACAGTACATAATTGGAGACAGAACAAAAGAGGCCACGTCGACGTCTGTTGCACTTGGTGTACTTGATTGGTATTTACTGAATATTATGAGTCCTTTGGACTACTTTTCTTATTATTTATAATAAAATTATCTTATCTCAATCGCGTAACGTCCGCGTTATGATTGCTATAAAAGGCGCACTAAGTCTCTAGTTTCTAACACTTCCAATTCAATATATTCAAACTTTTACTTTAGCTCAAAGTGTCATCATTCTTTGCTTTGTTCTTAGCAACAAGTTTTTCTTTGTTTTTTGATTGAAAAAAAAAATGGCCGATCAATATGAAAAGAAGGTTGAAGAGGGTAGCGCAAACGTGGAGGCTACAGATCGTGGTTTGTTTGATTTCCTAGGGAAAAAGGAAGAGGAAAAGCCAACTCATGCCCAAGAGGAACATGCTATTTCCTCTGAGTTTGTTGAAAAAGTAAAGGTTTCTGAAGAAGTTGCAGAATACAAGGAAGAAGAGAAGAAAGAGGAGCACAAGAAAGAAGAGAAGAAACTCCATCGATCAAGTAGCAGCTCTAGCAGCTCTGTAAGTATTTTCCATCGTTTACGTCAAATCAATAAATACAAAATAACTGTTTCATAGACGTATTTCTTACTTAATATCATATGTATTCTTACTTTAATTTATAGTAACTGTTAAGATTATGTTGTTTGATTTGATTTAGATGTTGTGTACGTACCGGTAAAAATAATTGGACTTTAATTTATATAGATCGCTAGTTTTAAGTATTTTTTACACACAATCAGTTCATATTTATCTTGTTGCATCAAGTAACATGTCTCGTTTTCAAGATTTACGTGTAGTCATTCACTCATTCTTTAAATGATCAGATGGTGTGAAAAATTATTTACATGGATGGTGTATATATGATCTCTTATTTTGATCATGTTTACATGAATAACTCATTATATAAATATTCTTACTATCTAAAATAGCAGTTCGGTATACAAGACATCCGGCACCGTACCCAACAAGTGACAGAGACAATTTATCCTATTCCTAATAAGAGTATTAGTAATTTTTTTTTACGGCTAGAACCTGTAACCTAGTTGAATGAAGCTTATGTAAATGGTGATCATTTTGCAGAGTGATGAGGAGGAAGAAATAGGAGAGGACGGACAGAAAATCAAGAAGAAGAAAAAGAAGGGTTTGAAGGATAAAATCAAGGATAAAATATCTGGAGAACACAAGGAAGAAGAGAAGGCGGGTGAGGACACGGCTGTACCAGTGGAGAAATACGAGGAAACAGAGGAGAAGAAAGGATTCCTAGACAAGATTAAGGAGAAGTTGCCAGGTGGCGGGCAAAAGAAGACAGAGGAAGTGGCGCCTCCACCACCGCCTGCGGCGGAGCACGAGGCTGAGGGAAAAGAGAAGAAGGGATTTTTGGACAAGATTAAGGAGAAATTACCAGGATATCACTCAAAGACCGAAGAAGAAAAGGAAAAGGAAAAAGAGAAAGAAGTTGCTGCATCTCACTAAATTATTAAAGCATGCAAATGAATGTTTTTATTTGTCGCTTTTTTGTTTTGTTTTTGTGGATGTCATGATTGTGCTACTGCTGTTTGGCTAAGCTTTCATTTCCTTCACTTTTTTGGGGTTTGAAGGGTAATACAGTATTGTATTCTTATATGTAAGTGCATATAGTATGCGCTTATGTATAGAGTTTGATGATTAATTTGGGTCTTTCTTTTGTAAAATGCAGTTGGTTTGGTTTTCACCTTATCTTCCTGTTTTTATCCTTAATTCGGATTTAGATTTAAAAAATATGTTTTGGATGTAGTCCTACCTCTGTTATATACATGAAATCATTACACTAAGCTTTTATTTCAATCAGGAGAATTACCAAAGTACCAGTACTAATAGGAATAATCATACCACAATGTTTGTCGGTTAATTTGGTCCAAATTGTTGGAGTTGTGATCAGAGGTAAATTTAAGCGTTGTTGCCTCTACCCCTGGTTGTGATCTTGCATCTTCATATGCTGCAAAGAACAAAAAATAGTGAACTGGAAATGTTATACTTGCCTTACGACCTAACGTAATTTCTTGATGACTTTTGCACCTATATCGAAAGCTTCTTTAATTTCTATCACAGAAATATAACTTTTTATATGTATACTCTTTCCGTCCAAGTTTACTTCCACTATTGTCTTGGCACGCTCTTTAAAAAATATGATAATTTTATTATATCCTCCTTAATTATTATTATTGAAAAACTAACTTTGACTATTATAAATTTAAAATATTGGAAAATGGTAAGAGTTTATAGGGTATAAAATGATAAATTATCCATTAATTTTCCAAACCGGATGAATAGAGATAGACATTTATTTTTTAGTGAACAAGTAAACTTGGACAGACGGAGTATTATAATATTACATTTACCTTATTTAGAAAATATAACATCGTGACAATAATCTCTTTATTTAGAGCATCGATAGGCTTATAATTCAAGCGCCCACGGTCTATCCTAAAAAGTCTTATGAGAACATGGAGTATGAGTTGTAAGAGTAAAGTGTCACGTCCTTAGTCTTTGACTAAGTATAAGTGCGGTACTTGACAACTCGCTCATGATTTTACATAACTTGGTCACGATCTTGCTATGCCAAGTCAGTCTTAATACACTAAAGGTCCGTGAGGGAATGTTAGAACACAAGAGAATTGCCAAAGAAAACTTTTGTATTAGAGAAAACTTGATTGTTTTGCTTGGTGAATTACAAAAGAATGACCCCCTTTATATACTAGTCTCCTAGGGGCGAGTATTTAAATATTAATTTGTTACACAAATCCTTAATATTTACAAGATAAGAGTTTTCTCTAGAACTCTCTACAAACCTAGAAGATTCCAAGGACTTTCCTAGCAAATCCATAGGGATCTAGGATCTTCCTAAGAAAATGTCCATACTCATCTAGAATCTTCTCATAAATACTAGCATTCCTCCTATACAAGCTTTCACATGACATTAATATACGTCAAGTGGCACCTACGTGGCATAATAATGTGGCGGGTCATGACAAAAGGATAAGAAATTAAAATCGTGGGTGTGTGTGCTCTAAAGTTTAAAGTGTGTTAAAAATCTGTATTGCTGTAATAAACAATTAAACCATTAAACTTTTTGAAATATATAAACAATAAGAAAATTAGTAATACTTGTTTAACGAAATAAATTTAGGAAAAACAGTATAGGAATAAATCGAGCCCACTGAATACACAGTGTGTCCTTAAGGAAATTATTCCCCTCAAGTACCCGAGGTGCTGGAATATATCCTCACAGGATAGAACGATTTAACTCACCGGAGTGTTGGTACCAAAAACGCCGGTGAACAGCGAGCCACTCGAAGGCTGTAAAACACACTGGAATTTTTGTGCGGAAGAAGAAGAAGAAAATCAGAAAATTTCTTAAGGAAAGATTCTGAGATTCAAAGTATATTTATAGAGTTGCTGGATTTTTTTCCTGAAAAGGTTTGCAACCTTTCAGAAACAACCATGGCTGTTGGAATAGGCTGTTTAAAATATTGCAGAAAAATAGATTTAAAATAATTCGGGAAAGAAAACGGGCCTGATCGGACCAAGTCGCAGGTCATGGGTTATTCCGGATTGAATTTTTTGTTATTTATTTATTAAATTAATTAAATAATTGAAAGAAATTTTGTCTAAAAAAATTAATCAATCAATCTTTGACCGAAGTCGAGCCGAGCGAGCGACGACGACGATGGCGCGAGGCTTGCCTTCTTCTTAACTCTTTAAGAGCTAAAAGAAGAGCAATTGTATATATACCCATCAAAAGCCTTTTTTTCCTCCAATATAGGACAATGTCCCTTTGCCAAGGAGAGAAACTCAAATATTTTATTTTCCCTCTATTTCTCATTCACCCTCTTTAAGCTACACAAGCTTAAAATCCTAACAATCCCCCACATGAATGGGGAATGGCTATAAAATAAAGGAATGCACGGACGCGTGTGTGTTTTACATGCAAGAATTAATTGCATCTGGATAAGTAGATTTTTCTTTGAACTTTCCGTAGTGAACTTATATCGGATATACTCGGTCAATCGGTAGATTTGATATCTTTGAACCGTCGAGCTTTGTTGTATACCTAGACAACATATGTCACACAATCAATCCTTAACCATCTATGGTTCTCATGGTTGTGTTCGTTTCATCCATGAACACCGCCTGGTTTCATGAGTGTTTAGAGAATGGGCCTTTACTTTCATTCTCCTTGAAGCGGCTTATACTTCACACTCACATAGGTGATTTCTAAACGTGTAATCCTATAGATACACTATCTGGTCATATCCTGCCAGACTTAGCAAATCATTTAAAAACCTTTAAGCTTTGTTGACTCATCAAAAAACCTTAATGCTTTACCTCGATTTCTGAACATTGTCTTCATCACGAGAATGGGTTGAGTTATTTGACAATGTTGAGCCGTCATTTATAACTTTGTTTGATCTCTTTGAACTTAGCTCGTGGGATCTCCAGTTTGCTAGGTAGAGTTACCGCCATGATAACTTGTCCTAGACCTTAACCCCATTCCCCTTGATGATCTTTCAACTGCCTCTCTGGATATTTCTTTTGTAACTGGATCCGACACGTTATCTCGTGACTTTACGTATTTAATTGTGATAATACCATTAGAGAGTAGTTGTCTAACGTTATTGTGTCTCCGTCGTATATGACGAGATTTTTTGTTATACATAACGCTCCCTACCCTGCCTATCGCCGCTTGACTATCACAATGTATACAAATAGGTACCAAAGGTTTGGGCCAAAATGGAATATCTTTCAAGAAATTTTGGAGCCATTCAGCTTCTTCACCGGCCTTATCTAAATCTATGAATTCAGATTCCATTGTAGAACGGGCGATGCACATTTGTTTGGATGATTTCCAAGACACTGCTCCACCCCCATTTGTGAAAACATATCCACTCGTGGATTTAACTTCAGATGATCTAGTGATCCAATTTGCATCACTATATCCCTCGATTATGGAGGGATATTTGTTATAATGAAAAGCGTAATTTTGGGTATGTTTGAGATACCTCAAAACTCGTTTCATTGCCATCCAATGTATGTGATTGGGATTACTTGTAAACTAACTCAGTTTACTAATAGCATATGCTATATCTGGTCGCGTACAATTCATGATATACATCAAACTTTCCAATACTCTTGCATAGTCTAGTTGTGAGTCACTTTCACCTTCATTCTTTTGAAGTGCATAACTCACGTCAATTGGAGTCTTGGCAATTTTGAAATCCAAATACTTGAACTTGTCAAGTACCTTTTCAATGTAGTGAAACTGCGATAATGCTAGACCTTGTGGAGTCTTGTGAATTCTGATTCCTAAGATTACATCAGCAACTCCTAAGTCTTTCATATCGAATTTGCTAGCCAACATGCGCTTAGTAGCATTTATATCTACCATGTTTTTGCTCATTATCAACATGTCATCAACATATAAACAAACAATGACTTCATGACCTGGAGTGTTTTTAATGTAAACACATTTGTCGCACTCGATGATTTTAAACCCACTTGCCAATATTGTTTGGTCAAATTTGGCATGCCATTTTCTCTCCATTTCTCTTTCACCCTCTTTAAGTTACACAAGCTTAAAATCCCAACAAAGTGTACTATATTCTACTCAATCTTTGAAATGAGCTGAGCTGAGCTGATAAATGGCATTATGGTGGGGAAGAGGTGGAAAAGTGATAGATTGGTTAGAATGACCCATACTGTTAATCCTAATAAAAGCCTGCAAACAACACAAATTCTGAGCTGTAAGGGAAGAGGGAACGTGGGGGTGTGCACTCCAAATCTGTGAGGCAATTTTACTAAAGCTTTAAGATACTACTGGCAATTTTACTAAATGCTACTTTGATCGACTCACTTTCATTTGAGTGATTACCTCCTTAGTTGTCACTCACATTATTTTCTTATTTTCATACGGTATAAATGTTGATATTGCACCAAATAAAATAACAACAACAACTATAGTGTTTATAAAGACCTTACCACAATCATGAGAGAACAGAAAAACTGTTTCTGATAGACTCTGTGAGACAAAATAAAAAGAATCAGTGATAACAACAAGGTAATACACCAAATAATATTTGATATGACATATTAATTCTTCATACAACTCACTCTATCAATGTAAGAGCTAAAAGAAAACACCAAGATTATATATAGATCCAATTGCTTTTCCCTTTTTTATTTAATTTGACTTTCTCTCAAATCTTGTATTACCGAATTGTCAATCTTCTCTAAATACACACTCTGATCCGAACGAAACTGAAAAACAAACAGCTAAAATACGAGCCGTAAAAGATAGAACATCTAAGGTCTATGCCACTTACTTCCGACAACTCCTAGGAATTCCAAAAATTTTTAACTAACATAAGTACACATCCCTTATATATTCTGAAAGCTATCTAGACAATTTCCCTCATAGACCAAAATGAGAAGAAAAACAGAGATCTTATTAAGTATTTTTTTTGCTTTTAGTTTGTTCGATAATTGGAAGTGTCAATGGGGAATACTTAATAGGAGTTGGGAGTTATGACATGACTGGCCCAGCTGCTCAAGTGAACATGATGGGATATAGTAATTTTGATCAAGTTACTGGCGGTATACATTTCAGGTTAAGAGCTGGGCTTTTTATTGTTGCTGAAAGTTCCAAAGTAACTCTATCCAATTCAATTTGTTTTACACTACTTTCTTATTAATCTGTTTACAAAATAGTAAAATATTTCTATAATTTAAAATAATTAACTTTAAGCTTATCGTTTACCCTTAATAATGAGAATTTCTCATGGTCACACAAATATTATACGTAACAAGTTTAAACCCGTAAACTTTAAAAGTCTTCATTTCTTTCCTAAACTTAAATCGATTCAAACTATGATACTCTCGCAGTTCATTTTTAGTTGTCCACTTTTGACTTTCAACTCCCTTTAAGATAAAGTATATATATTTTATAATTTAATTTACCCATTATAATGATAACATTTCAAAAAGTTTTAGGAAATGATTTGGAGAGTGAATAGTTAATGATAAGGGTAAAACTAGAAAAAGAAAAGATTGTCTTTCTCTTGATTTGCTAAAATGGACAAGTAAAAGTAAAAATATATTTTAAGTATAATAGACATGTAAAAGTAAACGGAGGGAGCAAATTGAAACAAGCAAGTATGTAATACGAAGCTATGTGTAGATGTACATGCAAATTTTCTTTTGAACTAATGTTTAGTGCATTTAAAATGGTTTACACATCTCACTAGACCTAGGATGAATAATACAATCAAACCACCAAACATCCCATCGGATAATAAACTCATGGATAAAGACGCTAACCCAGCATAATCCTAGAAGGAAATGCTATTAGAAAAAAAAAATAAAAAAATCAAGCTCCGTACTATGAAAATGAGCCTTGCATAACAGAAGGAACGAAAAGGGAAGGAAATTTGGGCCTAATCATCCTCTCCCAAAATGATAAGAATCACTTACACTAGCTATGGCGCTTTTCTATTATTATCAAAATCTTTGATAGAAGAATGCCACATCACCTCCTACTATCCAAACTTATTGATCTAATCCTTCTGAGTAGTTAATTTTGATTGACCTAGGATGGGATTTTTTTATAGTCAAGTTTGGAAAAGAGGAGAATATGATTAAAGCATTGCACCGAGGACCATGGTTCTTATTTGGGAACTTCCTCTCAGTCATGGGAACCATAATTTGTCCCACAAGAGGCAACACTGTCCTTTATCGCTATATGGGTACGTTTACCACACTACCAACGGGACAAAGAAATACTGAAAAAAGGTTGGGAGAAAATTAGGAAAGTTTCTTAAAATAGATACGCGCACTTCGACTACCCTAAGGGGCAGATACGCGCGAATTTGTATCCAAGTACCACTGAAAATGTCAGTGAAAATATCCATCACAATTGGGGATCACAAACAAGCTGTGGTATATGAAGGAGAAAGTGTCATATGCACGGGATGCAGAAGGATATGGTACACCCTAAAGTCATGTACTCACAGACCAAAACCACAAACTCCCTCCGAGGACCAACTTGAATGATCATTATCACGAATCAATGTTCATTGAGGGATCAATGGAAAACAGTTAAGGGATAATACATAATAATTACCCTATTGGGGTTGTAGCTAATTTTCAGTTGCACCCTTTAATTTTTTGGGGGACTTATGGCCCCCTCGTATTTGTTCAAATTATAATAAATATCTCATTTTGAGTTGACGTGGAACCTTTAACATTTTGCACGCAATCATAACGCGTGAGAAGTAAAAATTTTCCCCAAATCTGATTATTTCTCCATTTTTTCCCTTTGAATTTTTCTTTTTTCATTTGCACCCACTTTCTAGTTGTTTCTCCATTTTTATTTTTCTTTCTTCTTCATTTTTCTTTGTTCTTCATATTGACGGCCGGACCTCCATTAGTCCTTGTTTGAGTTCACTATCAAGTCATTGTTCGATATCCTTAATTATGAAAAGGATTGAAGGTGAAGACCGAAAATTTAGTTGTCGGGTTTTGAAGAACCGAATTTAAGTTAGCGAAAGAGACCGTGGTATCTATTTTTGAAGTGCAAAAATCAAATCTAGCATGAAAATTCGGGTTACTTACTGAAATTTTTGTTAGATTTGAGGATTTCGAATTGCAAATTTTGAACTCCATTGCGGGTTCTCCGAAAGTCCGACACAAGTATTTTGAATCCTCAAAGTTAAAAAGAGTTGGTTATTCAAACCTTCTGAGAGTTGAAATTTTAAGCTAGATTTTGAGGTTACATTGATTTGAATTTCTGAAACTTGAAGAAAAGCAATCTGCCATTGATGAAATTTTGAATCTCAAACTAAAAAGCAATCTGCCATTGATGAAATTTCGAAGCTCAAAACTGAAAAGCAATCTGCCATCTTTCTTTGATGGTGGTGACTTTTGTAAAGCTTTTTTTAGAAACATGGATGGATTACTTAAAAATAGATACATTAAATTACTGGAAAAGAGAATTGAGTGCAACCAATTTGAAATGGCGAAAATGAGAAAGAAAATAGCTAGTTGTGGCAATGCGATAGAGAAAAAGAAAAGAAAATAAAAGATAATTGTATGTTCAATAATGAATAAAAAGAAAATTTAAACAATTAAAAAAGAAAAACACATGTCAAAACATGATTGGTGCGTGTCATATATTATTCTGGTTGAATTTGGTGCTAGTCAATGAAAATGGTATTTATTGCACTTTAAACAGAGACAAGGGGGTTATAGGACCCCCACAAAGTTTAAGGGTGCAATTGGTAAAGTGTAACAATCCAAATATTGTAATTATGTATTATCCCTATTTTTCCAAGAAGGAGGAAACGTTGCCACCTCCTACCACAAGGTCAAACGAGATCGACACAGACAAGCAATGCCAATGACAATGCCAATGCCACCCGAACTAGGAGTATTTAGGTCAAAATATTCGACGCAAACTCTGGTAAGTTCCTTGAAACTAAGATCTTTCAATATAATTCTAAGAGTAACCCCAAACAGATAATCTCAGACCGTTCTACTAATATAAATCATAGTTTAAAAAAGAATACAAGGAGTCGACCCACACAAGAACATCCTAACTCGAGCACAAACCGGAAGGCGGGCCCAGCAGGATAGGACCAAATCTTGAACTCCACAACAGGCACTACCCAAGAAAATGGCCCCGACCTAGCGGCCCCCAGAGAAAATAAAATACCATGCCCAAAGTTAATAAGTAGGGGCCCGTCAGCTACACATAGAACGACCCACCCAATCCCAACAGCCCCTTCCGTCACAGGGGTCCATACTCACTTGGAGAGCCACATTACCAATGATGCCCCCTACAGAGCTACTGCACCCCTACCAAGTAACTTTGCAGAAAAACTCTCTATGGATACTCTAGTGCGTTACCTGCGAAATCACCAAAACTTAGGTGATTTGACAATTTCTGTCAACTCAACCAGATACACAATTAATTCTAAATCTCAAGTGTTAGAAACAATACCAAAACCCATCAGCCGGGTAATGATTTGACTCCAATAACAGAGATGACTAATATCTACCCCAAACCCTTCCTAATAAATTACAATCCAAAAAAAAGAATAACAAAAAAATTCAAATATGAATTAACCCACCAAACTCCCAATCGTCATAACCTCCACTCCGCTGCTACCGGACCACACGCGAGCAACATGGCTGGAGCTGGACTTACTGGTCTAGGTACTGTGCTATAA
This sequence comes from Nicotiana tomentosiformis, assembly GCF_000390325.3. NCBI lineage: Eukaryota > Viridiplantae > Streptophyta > Magnoliopsida > Solanales > Solanaceae > Nicotiana > Nicotiana tomentosiformis. Next base: position 135,374,712 of record NC_090815.1, on the reverse strand, counting down.
TTTTCAACTAGGCAATCAACCTATCACCCTCAACATCCAAAACCCGACCCATCTAGCAAGGGTAACAATGGAGACTCTAAACAGGGGGAATTGGCGACCTTTGGAACCCAACTCTGGCTATCGATGGTTCTTTAGAACAACCTCAACTCCACGCAAGACACCACACAACTTCATGCAACAAGCCTTCCACTCGATCAAGATCTTCTCGGATCTAGCAACAATAGACCTAGTGGTAACGCCACAGTCCTCAATGGTTGAACAATGACCTCAATAGGAACCTTCGTCTTCAGCACTGGAGAAGACCAAATACCACCATTGGGGAACATCTCAAGGGAGATAACAAAACCTTTGGAGATACTGAAAGGACATAAAGCCTAAAAGGAGACGGCACCACAAAGCTCCTATTGCCCACTAAGGACAGACTCCCTATAGCTAGAGGCAGTGAGACTAGCAGAATTCAGTGTGGACTGCAGCGAGTTCCTAATCTTACTTTGCCCCAAAATGTTGGCCAGATGTGGATTGAGCCTGGATTTTCACTAGAGCCACGGGGTACTGAAGCCTTTGCTGAAATTGACAACAATGATGCGCTCTCAGATACCAGCATCAAGGAGATGCCTGCCCAGTGGAAGGAAAAGGCACAATCAGCGGTTCCCTAAACCAACCACAACCCCTAATGAAATTCATCATATGGAATGTTAGAGGGGAAAATAACGTGGAGTTTAAGAGATAATGCTCAGAAATGATCAAGATTTACAGGCCAACCATGTTAGTGATACTAGAAACTAAGATAGCAGACCACATGAAGCTAACAGAGGAGTTACAGTATGACATGCACATCTAATTCCCAGCAGTGGGCCACTCAGAAGGAATTGTCATCATGTGGAAAGAAGACATCCTCCAGGTAGATGAGGTATCAACCACACCCAAGGTATCCATGCAATAGTCAAGGTCCTACCCTCCTATCCTCTATTGTTATTTTTTACTATTTATGACAAGCAATAATATAGATGATAGGAAAATACTTTGGGAAAATTTGATGGATATTTCAAATAGCATAAATGGAAGTTGGTTTGTGGGTGGGGACTTTAATGAAGTGTTAAAAGCAAAGATAAGTTTGGTGAAAACTACATTAACACTAACAGAAGAAACTTATTTGGAATTTCATTAACCACTATAAACTAGTGGACCTAGACTACAAAGGTAGTAAATACACATGGACTAATAAAAGATATAAGAATAGAAAAAACCTATTTTTAGAAAGAATTGATAGGTGTTTTGCTAATAACCGTTGGATTTTTGAATACCCTGAGGCCTCTGAAACACTCCTTCCTAGGGCCCATTCTGATCAGTGCCCCTCCTAATAAAGCTAAAGCACGACCCCAAATGTCAGCACCAAACCCTTCACATTTGAGTCCATGTGGTGCATCCACCATGTCTTCCCACAACTCATGATTCAAGGATCTTTCCCATCTGCCTCCACTCTAATCCCTTCATCCTAAATGTTCAACATCAATGCCACTCATTAGAACAAACACACCGTTGGGAATATATTTCACAAAAAGAAGAGACTGCTAGCCAGAATTGGTGGGATCCAAAATTCACCAAATTACTAGTTTAGTCAATTCCTCATGAATATAGAAAATACCTTAATTGAAGAATTAGACTCTATCCTTAAAAATAAGGAGGATTTCGGAAAATTGAAATCCATAATCAACTGGCTCACTGATGGTGATGACAATACCAGATTATTCCACACTTCTACTTTAAATAGGAGAAGAAAAAACATGATTCTTTCCCTCAAAGATGAATCTGATAATCGACAACATGAGCCACATGATATCAAAGATTCTATTACCAAATTCTTTAGTGCTCTCTACACTTCTTCACACACATAATCACCCATCAATACCATTAATCCAAACTCCTAAAGGCATACACTATCTACAATTCAAAAGGTTAATTGGCCCTACTCCTAAGAGACAATGAAATTAAAAGAGCAATCTTCTCTTTTAAACCATTCAAAGGACCAGGACCTGATGGCCTGCATCCCTTTTTTACCAAACTTTTTGGGACATTGTGGAAAAAAATGTCATCCAGTTCTGCAAAGAATGCTTTGAATAAAAAATAATGCACCCTAAAATGAATGAAACTCTCTTATGCCTCATACCGAAATGCCCACCAGCCTCCATGCTCAAGAACTTCTGACCTATAGTCCTTTGCAATATTGTCTACAAAATTATGACCAACTAGGTTAATAGAATCAAGCCCTACCTGACCCTCACAATTGGTTCTAGACAATCCAAATTCCTATCGAATATGAGAGCTTCTGATAATGCTATTATAGTCCAGGAATATATCACCCACTTTGGGAAGATGAGAGGGAAGAAACCACACATGATCCTAAAATTGACCTAGAAAAAGAAATCGACAGAATTGAGTGGTCTTTTATCAAGGGCGAAGCTGGATGATCCCGAAGGTGGAGAGGGCTCCGAGGGCTCTAAAGAATTCGAAGGCCCCGATGATGCTGGTGATGGGTCAGGTTCCGGTGATGATAATGCATACATGCCTTAGGTTTATTTTTGTTTTTGTGTATTGCATCATGTACTTATATTTTGTTGAGGCCGTTTTTGTTGGACTTTTGTAAAGATATTCCGGAATATATATTTCCCTTTTCGGAAAATTCAACTATTTTAGTATCTTTTTACGACTTCTAACCTTGCAACCATTTCTAATGCCTTAGCATATGATATAATGTAGCAATAAGTCATTTGTTTTTTGAGGTTTTGAAACTTGACTTGAATGATTGGAAAATTTCCAGAAATGCTTAGGTATTCTTAGACGATGCTTTTCCGAGGGTAACACTTTGGCAGATTTTGAATTTTGTTTGAAGGCCTTATGTTTTGATAACAGGCTTCAAACGTCTTCGAGCCTTTTTTAGGGCGCGTAATAGGCTTCGTGCCTCCGGGTTTTGATAACCCGAGCCTTCTGAGTTTGTCTTGGACGATACCTTCTGAGTAGGGGTAGCCTTTTCGGTTTGGATAGGGGTGGCTCTTGGGCACGATACTTTTAAGGAATAAAAATGTGTATCCGCAAGGTAGAAACTTTCCTTCATTTATGTGCGTAAGATACAAAATTGTAAGCATGTAAAAACTTCGTATTATGGCTTAGGCAGTCTACGCGGGCACGGTTCATTTGACCGTTTGGCCCTTACAATAAATCCTAATCACCAAGCCGAGGATGTTCAAGTACAAAGTTTCCTCCCTTGCTAAACATCTTGACCCGAGGGTGATGGCCCCCAGTATTCGAGGTCGTTCTTCGAAAGGGATCTAATACTGTTGATGTGACCATAGACTCCGATTTAAAACTAGTATTCGACTCTAAGTTAGCATGATCTACTGTTGCCTCATTAAAAACCTTGCCAGAAAACCCATTTGGGACAAAATAATTTCAAGGGAAAAAGAGTGCAAGACCTAACAGCTACATCTTCCTTTGTTTGTTTCCTGCAAGTGTTAGTCCAATTCGCAATATATATAAAAAGAGAAAATGAATAAGGTCGTACCTTAGCAATAGTATCATTTTAAATGGGTCACATTTTTGTGGCACGGTATCCGCTGTTTTTGGGCGGCCAACCGGACAAGGGCAGCCCGCGCCTCTCATTTAATAGTTTCACTTGTGCTCATGGCCTCACTATTTGACTCTTCGATCGTATATTGGAACCTGAAACTCGATTCTCCAACCTTGACTGGTATTAGTGCTTCGGCACCGTAGACCAATCAAAATTAAGTGGCCCCGGACTAGATTTTGTAGTCGTACGGTATGCCCACAAGACATCGGGCAAAATATCCTTCCATTTTCCTTTGGCGTCGGCCAACCTTTTCTTAAAGTTTTGGAGTATGGTCTTGTTTGTAGACTCCGCCTGCCCATTCCCACTAGGGTGATAGGGTGTTGACAAGAGCCTTTTGATCTTATGGTCCTTGAAAAATTTTCTTAGTTTGCTGCCGATGAACGACTTCCCGTAATCACACACAATCTCGACCGGTATCCCGAACCGACATATTATGTTATCCCAAATAAAGTCAATTAACTTCTTTTTCTTAGACTTTCTTGAATGCCTGAGCTTCAACCTATTTAGAAAAATAGTCAGTCATAAATAGTACAAATTGAGCCTTACCTGGTGCCCATGACAGGGGACCGACAATGTCCATTCCCCATTTCATGAATGGCCAAGGTGACAATATCGAGTGTAGTAGCCCCCGGGCTGATGGATCATCGGTGCATGTCTTTGACAATCGTCACATCTTCGTACAAAGTCCCTTGCATCTTTCTCCATGTCAGTCCAGTATATCCCGACCCTAAGCATACGGCGAGTGGGCCATCAAATGTTCTTTTGTACAAAGTACCCTCCGACAAGCTAAATCTGGCCGCTTTCGTGCTCAGAGCCCTTGATTCTTTAGGATCCGATGGCAGCTTCCTGGTCTTAAAGTAGTCTATATACTTATTTCTCCTATCCCAAGTCAAACTTGTTGAGTTTATCTTAGCATGGCCTTCATCCACTACTGATTTCATGTGTTGAACAACCGTTCCTGAGCTGAATTCGTCGTCATCAACCGATGACCTCAAGTTAGCCAGTGCGTCGGCTTCACTATTTTGATCCTGGGGTACGTGCTGTAGGGTCCATTCCTTGAATCGATGTAGCGTTACCTGTAATTTGTCCAAGTACCTCCGCATTCGTTCTTCTTTTACTATGAATGTACCATTGATTTGATTTACCACAATGAGGGAGTCACACTTAGCTTCGACTACTTCGTCCCCTAGGCTTTTAGCCAGTTCGAGACCTGCAATCATGGCCTCATACTCGGCCTCATTATTAGTCAATTTTACAGTTCTAATGTACTGCCTAACTACGTTACCCGTAGGCGTCTTTAGTACGATACCGAGTCTGGACCCCTTCACGTTCAAGGCACCATCCGATAAGAGGGTCCAGATTCCAAAGGAAGTCCCCGAGGTTGCCAACAATTCCTTTTCGACTTCGAGTATTAAGGCAGGTGTGAAGTCGACCACGAAGTCTGCCAAATTTTGAGATTTGATGGCGGTCCGGGGGCGATATTCGATATTGTACTCGCTAATTTCTATGCCCCATTTGGCCAATCGTCCTGAGAGCTCGGGTTTGTGCATTATATTCCTTGATGGGTAAGAAGTTACAACGCATATGTGGTGGCATTGAAAGTATGGCTTCAACTTTCTAGAGGTGGTTAGCAAAGCCAACGCCAATTTCTCTAGGCGGAGGTACCTTTTTTCGGCCATGCCTAGGGTTTTAGATAGGAAATTACGTACCTTCCTCTTCTCTAACTAAGACTCCACTTACTGCTATCTCGGATACCCCTAAGTACAGGTACAACTGTTCGTCTATCTTTGGAGTATGGAGGAAAACTGGACTCGAAAGGTACCGTTTTAGTTCTTTCAAAGGCTGTTGGCACTCCGGGGTCCATGAAAAGATATTCTTTTTCTTCAATAACGAGAAGAAGCGATGACTCTTATCGGAGGGTCTCGATATGAATCGTCCCAGGGCGGCTATGCGCCCGGTTATCCTCTGAACGACCTTAACATTATCCACCACGGTGATATCTTCTGTAGCTTTGATTTTTTCGGGATTGATCTCGATCCCTCGATTGGACACCATGAATCCAAGGAAATTTTCGGATCCGACCTCGAATGCGCATTTCTCCGTGTTTAGCTTCATATTATATTCCTTTAGTATGTTGAAGGTTTTCTGCAAATGTTTCAAATGGTCCTCTGCTCGCAGGGACTTAACTAATATGTCGTCAATGTAAACCTCCATTGATTTTCCTATTTGTTCTTCGAACATCAAGTTTACTAGGCGTTGAGTGGCACCGACGCTTTTTAGTCTAAACGACATTAAGTTATAACAATATGTGCCTAATTTAGTGATAAAAGAAGTTTTTTCTTGATCGCCCGGGTCCATGCGGATCTGGTTATACCCGGAATAGGCATTGAGAAAACTGAGTATCTCATGCCCGGCCGTCGCATCGATCAAACAATCAATGTTAGGCAAAGGAAAAGAATCCTTGAGGCACGCCTTGTTCAAATCTTTTTAGTCTACACACATTCTTAACTTATTTCCATTTTTAGGTACTACTACTACTACTACTACTACTACTACTACTACTACTACTACTACTACTACTACTACTACTACTACTACTACTACTACTGCTACTACTACTACTACTACTACTACTACCACCTTATCTAACCAATCCGGGTACTTAACTTCTCGAATTAAACCTATTTTAAGGAGTTTATATACCTCGTCTTTGATGAACGCATGCTTTACTTCGGACTGAGGCCTCTTTTTATGTTTAACCAGGTGGAACTTCGGGTCCACGCTTAGCTTATGAGTGGTTACTTCTGACGGGTTACCTATCATATCTAAATGGGACCAAGAAAACAATCAGTGTTAGCTATAAGCAATTTAATATGTTTTCTTCTGAGCTCAGGAGTCAACCCCGTGCCCAGGTATACCTTCCGATCAGGCAAATATTCGATCAACACGACTTGCTCCAGCTCCTCCACCGTTGACTTGGTGGCATTAGAATCATCAGGGGCTATGAATGACCTAGGAACTCCGTAATCATCATCCTTGCCTGTCTCCTGCTTCTCCGGTTCGACCGGGGCTGCTGTCGGTGATAGTTATTTCATTTCTTCCTTCCTAACCGATTCTGAATTCTTTGATGTCGAGAGTGCGGATATCGGGGTCATGTCATCGACCACGAACATTTCCTTTACAGGCGGTTGTTCTCCGTAAACTGTCTGGATCCCTCCCGATGGGGGAAATTTTAATGCCTGGTATAGTGTCGAGGGTATTGCTCTCACGTTGTGAATCTATGGCCTTTCGAATATAGCATTATATCTCATATCTCCTTCAATCACATAGAACTTTGTTCGTGAATGGTCCCAGGGGTGTTTACTGGCAGGGTTATCTATCATTTAGTAGTTTCGCACGCCATGTTGAATTCGTTTAAAACTCGGGCTACAGGAACTATTTGGTCTTGTAGACCTAACTGTTCCACGACCCTCGATCTGACGATATTGACCGAGCTACCTGTATCAATTAACACACGCTTAACTCAAGATTTATTTATGAGAACAGATATTACCAGTGCATCATTATATGGTTGCGTTATGCCTTCGGTGTCCTCGTCATTGAAAGATAAGGTCCCCTCCGGTATGTAATATCGAGTCCGTTTCTCCCTTGTAATAGACACCTTAGTGTGCTTTAGCATCGGCCCCTAGGGGACATCGACTCCACCAATGATCATGTTATTGATGTGCTGGGGTTCCTCTTGCCCGGTCTTCTTGTTGGAGTCCCTATTCTTGAAGTGATTTTTGGCTCGATCATTCATAAATTCTTGGAGGTGTTCGTTATTGAATAACTGGGCTACTTCTTCCCTTAGTTGTCAGCAATTTTCAGTTCTGTGTCCGTGAGTTCCATGATACTTACATATTAGATGGGGGTCTCATTGGGCAGGATCAGACTGCAATGGTCGAGGCCATTTAGTATCTTTGATTTATCCGATGGTGGACACGATGCTAGCAGCATTGACATTGAAGTTGTATTTTGATAATCTCGGTGCCTCCCTGGTCCCGAGTGGCCTGTCGAAACCGTTCTTATTCATGAGTCCTCGACTATTGTGGCCTCGATCATTCCTTTTTTCACTTATCGCAGGGTTGTGTCGGGACTTATTACCCCTTCGATCTCCGTTATATGTTTGATACTGATCTCTTTTTGACCTTGGTTCATGATCGATGGCTCTTATGGGTCTGTCTCTAAGATTTGACAGGATAGAAGGATCCGGAAGGGGCCTTGAGTTGATCATATTCGACCCTGATTTTTGATTGGTACCTGTTTTGGACGTCGGTCCAAGTTACGCCGTGCATTCTATCAAATTTTGTTTCAACTGCTGCAAAGCTATTGAGCTTTGGGGGTTAAGTCCTTACGTGAATGCTTGAACGGCCCAGTTGTCCGCAACTGGAGGCAAAGCCATTTGTTCCATTTGAAACCTTAACACAAACTCCCTCAGCATCTCGTTATCTCTTTGCTTTACTTTGAAAAGCTCTGACTTTCTCAACCTTGATGGCCCCGGCGTGCGCCTTTACAAAGGCGTCTTCTAGCATAGCAAACGAATAATAGAATTAAGGGGTAAGTTGTGATACCATATCATGTAGGAGGTCACATGTTTATTTGGATTATTAGTTCCATTATACTTTGAAATTTCGGGCATACAGAACTTCTTTGGGATTGGTTTCGAAGCTGCACTCGGAGGAAAAGGCTTTTGGACAAATTTATTGGAATCCAGGATTTTCAATATCAGGGGTGCTCCTCGAGCCTCTTTATTATTTCTGGGCTAGCCCCGACTTCAACTTCACTCTGCCTTTACGAGGTTCGTTCACTTCTCCAGGTGTTCTCCCGGGATGGTTCGGGTTCAACTCTGCTGGGAGCATGGCTTTGGTTTTGTAGCTGGGCTATTTCCATATGTTGAGCTTGTAACACTTCGAAAATCACCCGCAAATGGATCCCATCTCCTTCACCATCATGCGTTCCCCTGGCTACCGACCTGGCTCCTCCAATAACGTTGTTTTCTGGGTCGGTGGGTAAGTTAGCATCAATCGCCACATGTTAGTTGGCATCAACTGGGTTTGCGACCGGGGATCCGTTGGGGTCAGCAAGGGGAACCTCGTTACTGGGCACTATATTTCGACATGAAATTACATGCTCAAAGAACAAGTGTAAAATCGAGTGTGTTATGGAAATTCGTATCAAATTGCCGCTATTATCATTATCCCTACGGTGGGCGCCAAATTGTTTACCTTTAAAAATGAATAATAATTGAATTTTTATGTGGTTTTAAGGATATGCGGATCAATTCAATACAAATGATTAATGACGTTCGATTAAACAGATAAAAGATATAATAAATTGCCAAACCAATAGTGAGAGTGCTCCCGGATTCAGTAATGGCTTAATGAAGTGCCTGCCTTTGATCCGGGGCTCACAATAATGGAGAACTGAGGAACAAAAATAAGAACAGAGAAAATAATAGTATATTGCCTTCATATGCGTGTTACAACGTAGTCAATGAACAATTAGTTTCCCCTTTATATAGTGGGGGAGTTTTACCCTAAGTATAATTTTAAAAAAGGATAAAATCTTTCTTCATGTTAATCACTCATTCATTGCTGATACGGGCCGAGATTTATGCCATGATATCAGATTGGGCACGGATATTAATACCCTTCGTTAGTCGTGTGCGGTCGTTCGATGATGTTCTTCGAAGTATCATGGCTCGATTCGGTCCCGGAGTACGTAGTTCCAATGCCCCCAAGGGCAGGTGTCTTGCTCGAACCCCAATACAAGAGGCTCCCCGCCCAAATTATGATTCTGATTCCTTACGATTATGTTCCTGCTCCGTTTGTCTTACCGGGAAATCGAGAAATTCAACGGTCTTGATTTTACCCATTTACAACAACAACAACAACAACATACCCAATATTATCCTATATCGTGGGGTTTGGGGAGGGTAGTGTGTACGCAGACCTTACCCCTACCTTGTGAGGATAGAGAGGTTGTTTCCAATAGACCCTCGGTTCAGGAAGGCATAGGCAGCACATTAATGAAAATATAGTCAAGAAGGGACAATTCCAAAAGGCCATATAAAAGCATAATAAAAACAAAAAGACAGTAAGGTGATCAACAATGAAAGAAAACAATGATTAGGCATAAAAACCTAGACTACCTACTCCACTATCATAATCCTTGACCTGCATACCTTCCTATCAAGGGTCATGTCTTTGGTCAGCTGAAGTTGTGCCATATCTTGCCTAATCACATCTCCCTAACTTTTCTTTGGCCTACCTCTACCTCTCTGTAGGCCCTCCAATGTCAACCTCTCACACCTCCTCACCGGGGCTTCTGTGCTCATCCTCCTCCTCACATGACCAAACCACGTAAGCCGCGCTTCCCGCATCTTGTCCTCAATAAGGGCCACACCCACCTTGCTGCGAATAACTTCATTTCTGACCTTATCTAACCCGGTGTGCCCGCACATCCATCTCAACATCCTCATCTCTGCTACCTTCATCTTCTGGACATGAGCGATCTTGACTGGCGAACACTCAGCCCCATACAACATCGTTGGTCTGACCAACACTATGTAGAACTTACCCTTAAGTTTCGGTGGCACCTTCTTGTTGCTCAACACCTAAAGCGAGTCTCCATTTCATCAATCTCGCCCCGATACGACGTGTGACATCTTCATCAATCTCCCCATCCCCCTAAATAATAGACCTAAGGTACTTAAAACTCCCTCTCCTAGGGATGACCTGCGAGTCCAGCCTCACCTCTCTTTCCCATCCTTGAGTCTCGCCACTGAATTTACACTCCAAGTATTCTGTCTTGGTCTTACTCAACTTGAAACCTTTAGATTCCAGGGTCTACCTCCATACCTCTAATTTCTCATTCACACCATCTCGCATCTCGTCAATCAATACAATATCATCTGCATATAGCATGCACCACAACACCTCCCCTTGGATGTGGCACGTCAATACATCCATCACCAGAGCAAACCAAAAAGGGCTGAGTGCCGACCCTTGATGCAACCCCATCATATCCGGAAAATGGTCCGAGTCCCTACCCATCATCATCACTCGGGTATTTACTTTATTATACATGTCCTTAATCAACCTAACGTAGGGAACTGGTACACCTCTAGCCTCCAAATATCTCCACAAAACCACACTCAAAACTTTATCGTATGCTTTTCTAAGTCGATGAACACCATATGCAAGTCCTTCTTTCTCTCCCTATACTGCTCCATCAATCTCCTAGCAAGGTGGATGGCTTCTGTAGTCGAACGCCCCAGCATAAACCCAAACTGGTTCTCGAAAATAGACACACTCCTCCTCACCCTTAGCTTTACCGTATACAACATTGAAGATAATGTTGCAATAAGTGGGACACATACTCATGCTGGTCTAGGAGGTTATTTGCAATACATGACTTATACTGTAACTTCACGTGGTTTTGTTCCTCAGTCATTTGAGGCCATTGTGACTTCTATTGAACCGAGCATTGTCCAGGCTCATGGAAATTTAAAGCCTGGTTCCATCTTTATGAAAAAGGTGAGAAATCGGTCATTATTTCATGCAAAAGAAGATTTTATAATAAATTTGGGTCTGTATTTCACTAATTCCCCCATGCTTTTAAAAATTTCAACCTTTCTGTCACGACCCAAAATCCCACCACAAGCGTCGTGACGGCACTTAGTCTCTAAGACTAGGTAAGCTGATTTTTTTTAGCCTATTATACTACTGGGCAGTCTGTCCAGTAGCTAATTTATTAATAATAAAAGAGAAAAAAAAACACAAAGGAAGAGTACAAGTAGGGGGAAGGGGGGCAAAAGCTACAGTAGTGATCTCCAAACATATACTGAGCTAGACCTTACCTTACAATTCCTATTGAGGCATGAACAACCTCATCTCTTAGCAAGCATGTAAAAAATAAGAACTCGAAAGAAGTAAGTACTCTATGATCATCATAGAGTTTATAACACACTCCATGATGATATTACATATGATAATGCTTAAAAAATGATAAAATAAAACAAGGTAGAAATTGGATTCTTGCCCCTCATTCATGATACTTGTGAGTTCTTCAAATTGTAGCTCCTTAAAATTCTCTTCAGCTATCTTCAATACATCTTCAAAATTCTTCATTTCATCTTCGATCGATTGGACTTTGTAGATGTGGTCGGGGCTGCCCCTTTTCGCTTTGCATCTCTTATTGGGAGTATCCTAAGTGTTACTCTTTCATTCACTTTACCATCCCAACTATTCTCCCTTGTGTGTGTCTTGTTCTTTTTTTCACTATGCGTAGGAGATAAATCTCCACATCTAGCCGCCTCAGCTCGGCAATAATCAAGCAAATCTTCTTCCTCGCCTTCTTCCCAAATTTCAACACGCAAGTTGTTCTCTAGTTGTTGAATAGCACATTTCTGTGCAACCATATCTAATGGTTCATGCCTCTTCACAACCATGGCATTAGGTTTTATTATGGAATCTTCCAATTGAGCATTTTTGTTCTTACCCGATTTTTTCTGCCCATTTTCAGCCATCTTTGAGGTCACCTGGAATTGAACATTATTAATAATTCGATCTTCTGCACTATGTCTTAGTTGCAATCGTCCAGTTACTATTTTTTGTGCTGGATGAATTGCTTGTTGATCTCCCAGCATTTTATTACCACATGGAGACGTTCTGGGAGCAAAAATATGTGCATTAATGGTCGTTGAGTTTATGAAAACTTCCTCCTCATCCACAAGTGCAGCGAACATATTTGGTCCAGTAGCAGCAGACATTGCACTCATCTGCTGCTTTTTATTCTTCAGTGTTGGCATTGTTCCTTGCCTCCCATCAGATCTCACTACTTCTTTCCAATCATCCCCAAATGTGTTCTTTATATTTCCATCACCCTTAGTTAATTTTCCACCGTGTGCAAGCTCAGCTACAGTCGTGACACTAGCTTGCAATGAAGCTGTTTGCACACCATCATCAAAGTTACTTGGTGTATTTTATGTGCCCCTGTTTCAAAAGTTGTTGCTGCCTCCTTGTTACCCGCACCTGTTCCTGAAATTCAGCCACAGAATTTACTATGTTTGGTGCACCACAAAATGCAGCAGAATATGTCAAAACAACAGTAACATCCTGCGCAATGCCTACTGAAAATTAATACTGTTTACCTTCTAAATTCACTACCTTATACCCTATTTTAGTTGCATCCTCTAATTCTAAAACACCTACATGTTCTTTCCCCACAACATCCACTGTATTAGCTTTCACACCTGTCGTTGCTTGATCAATTGCCTTTCCCACTGCCTTGTAAATCGTTGCCAAAGCTCTTATAGCAGGGATATCACCTGGAAGTTTATTTTTTATAACTGCTGGAGCTGCACCAGTTGTGCTTGACAACACCTGCCCAGCCTTATCAAATTGTTGCCCTGGACCTGGCCCCTTAACAACCCCAGCTGGAACATGAAACAAAGCAGCTGCATCTTTCAGTTCCTGCCCCTCAAATTGTTTACCACTTGTAGATGCTTGTTGCATTGTAGTCTGCCCAATTGACGCAAATTGTCCAAGCTCCTTACTATCCTGCACAACAACATTAGTAACCAATGGCACAGTGTCAGTCACAGTATGAGTAGATGCACTCATAGCCAGAGTTCGATCAAATGTAAAATTCAAGGGAACAATCGTTTCCAGATTTGACACTGCAGTAGCTAAGTGTTGTCCATGTACTGAATGAATAGTTGGAAAAAGTAAACACTTCTCAACAACAACATTGTTATGCAACCTTGCAAGAACTGTAGAAGCAGGGACATCAAAATGTGGCTTAGATCGATCCTTCACAGCAAGAATTGCAGCAATTTTAGGTTGCTCAAAAATATGCCCAGCATTTAAACCTGGAGCAGCCATTGAAACAATATTAGAAGTTTTATCAACCACCATTTCCTGCAATTTTTGTCCTGCAGTTGCACCATATATTCGTCGTCTTTCATTGATAATTTGTCGCAAATCCCCTTGAAACTTATGCACAACGACTTGATCCTCATATTCCTCAGTTGCCTCATTCAGTTCACTATCACGATTCCTTGTCAAAATTAAGCGACACATGCTTTTATCATGCCCTTGATGTTTGCAACATGTTCAGTACAGAGGCATGTTATCATATACAATCTGCTGAACTATTTCAACTATATTTCTAGTGCAGTTATTCAAGAATTGCAATTTTATTTACTTTTGATGTTTGGCTAGTAAATCTAGGATAACTCTTACCCTAGCTGTACATGGTCGTGTCTTTGCTTGTGTCGCCTTATCGATTGCAATTGGTTTTCCAGCATCTTCTGCTATGGACATTAGAGCTCTTCTTGCGAAGAGGTCTGGTGATAAATTAGGCAACGTAATCCACACTGCAGCCATTGACGTCTCCTCTTTAGGATTGAAATCAAGTGTCCATGGAAAATTTCTAAGTTGATGTTCTTCCCCATTTAATGGTAGATAGTTTACTGATCTCGATAAAGCTATAACAAAATCATCATATTAATCAAAACAAACCAAAAGTTGTTGACGAGCCAGTAAACCTATCAAATAGTTGCCCTTTACGCCAAAGTGCTTAGGGAGTAAATTTTTCCATATCTTCAAATCTGGTGCAGCTTGATTAACTTTGATGACAATGGCCTGGTGTTATTCTTCTGTCCTTGCAAATTCTTCTCGTTCCTCCATAGAAAACTTTAGAGTTGGAGTTCCACGTATAAGCTCGATAGGATTTAGCTTCGTTGTTGTTAGATTTTGGACTGACATGTTTGTCGTTAACCTTGCGGCATATGAAGAGATGGGATTTGGAGTAGAATTAGTATTTCCCACATCTAAAGGATTGGGAGAAAGCTACTCATCCATGGCAGCCTTGAAATTGCTCAAATCGTCATACTTAGAACTCATTATACCGGCAATGAAATCGCCCGATTTGTGCAGGAGAGATAGCTCTTGATGTGGAAAACAAACCCCATGGCTTCGAATTGCAAAATCTGAACAAGAATCGTGCTGGAAAATTCCAGTAGTTTTATTGCGATTTCGAGCTACAGTAATCGCATCACCAAAAAAGAGATCTGAAGCATTTGGGTTTGAGTTTAATGGACCGTCTAGCTGGGGTTTGTACGCCTTTGGATTTCGCATCTTTTGGGACTGGTCCGGTGGATTTTCACCACCGGATGACGGCACAATGGGCATTACCGTGTTGTTCGGTTACTGTTCATCTCGGGGTTTAAGGTTTTTCCTATCAGGTTTGGTAAGCTGATTCCAATTACATTTCAAGCCATTTTTTTCTTTTGAATATGAATTAAATAGGTAATCAAAACCAACAACGGAAACAAATATGAAAACCTCCCTAGACTAGTAATACTGAGTCACGAACTCTAACTGAATACATAGAATGATCATGAGGATCGAAAATACAATACTGTTCGAAAAAGAAATTAACAGTACAATAGAAATAGAAGGACTCCAAAGGACTGTGATGATCAAGCAGCTCTACCTTAAGTCCTTGAAATCACCCTTTAACTTCGTCCGAGTCCGATATCTCCAATACCTGGCTCTGCACAAAAATGTGCAGAAGTGTAGTATAAGTACACCACGGTCGGTACCCAGTAAGTATCAAGACTAACCTCAGTGGAGTAGTGATGAGGTACAGTCAAGACACTCACTAGTCTAATAACCTATGCAATATAGTATACAAAATAATAGAAAATAAATAACAATAAGGGCAACACAAATCAACTAGTGATATGCACAGCAGGGCAACAAGAACACCATTAATATCTTTCTACAAATAATAAATACAAGTACACCCAATTAAATCAAGTCCTTCAAATAAATATCTTTCACATATAATTCTATCAATAAATCTCTTTCAAATATAATTTCCTCAAATAAATATCCTTCAACTATAATTCTTTCAATAAATCTCTTTCAAATATAATTTCTTCAAATAAATATCCTTCAAATATAATCATTTCAAATAATACTTTTTGAATAAAAATCTTTCCAAATAAATATTTTGAATATAATTCTTTCAATTAAAAGTCACCATGTGATACCCCATTTCATAATCATAAAAATACGAGTCTCAACCCATTTTCATATTATTTGTAAATACGGGTCTCAGCCCACTTTCATATTTCCACAGCATTTCGTGCCCATAATTAAATCATCATATTTTTCCGGTACCTCGTGCTCACTTTTCATATCACAGTTGCATGGACAGTTCACGTGCTAATAATAAAACCATCATATTTTTCCCGGTACCTCGTTCCCACGTTTCATATCCGCTGTAGCGTGCAACCCGATCCCATATAACATTACCCGTCCGGCAATAGTCACAGGCTCACAATTTCAACATAAATCAGGCTATTATCAAGTTTACCTAAACAACAAGATAAGTTGCACAAGATATAAAAATAAACACAAGGAATACCCCAACATCACATGAAAATTACCAACACAATAACTTCACATCATCACATATAATCCCTGACAATAGCCACCCTTATCTCTCCTATAGCCACCCTTATTACTTCTATAATAGCCTCCCTTATCCCTCCGCCCTGACAATATCAATAGCTACCCTTATCGCTCCTATAGCCACCATTATCTCTCATATATCTACCCTTATCACTTCTATAGCCACCCTTATCGCTTCGCCCAGATAATATCCCAATACACATAACAACAGTGAAATGTCACCCTTATACCCACATAATATCAACAGTGAAATGCCACTCTTATATCCTCAAAATAATAACTCAAATAACACAACAATTTACATGGAATATTATCACGGCAACATAACAAAATCAATTCATATCACAATTTGCCCAATGGCCACAACCAATTCCAAAGATATAATAAAATCAATTAATTTCACAACAAATAGCCCAAAACTCCACACAATGTGTATAACACCTCTAAATAACAATAGAGATGGAAAATACTCAGTATAGGGCAACACCTTCATTAATCCAAATTCTTGATAATTATATAATGCCTCGGTTTAAACTTATTTCGTTAATTATTTGCAAATGAAAAATTCATAATATAATTATTACCAGAAAATATCAAATCACCAAACTCACGGAATTTTCATAAATATTCAAGTAACAACCACATCAAATTGTCATATAATTTTTTTTCCAACAAACAAGGATTGATGCATGGCAAATAGATGATTTAATAAATGCCAATAATTATCCAATTTACTACACAATAATGCCTAAGACTTTAACCCAATAAAATTTGTACATATAAGCCCGAGTACGTACTCGTCACCTCGCGTACACTATTTTTCACATTTCACAAATGGCACATAAGACTCGATGCCTAAGGGGTAATTCCCCCACTCAAGGTTAGGCAAGATACTTAACTTTTTGAAATTATGCCGATATTCTAAAATCGCCTTCTTACTTGAATTGACCTCCGTACAACTCAAATCTATCCAAATTAATTGTACAACTTTATTAAAATTCATCGAAAATAATTCCGGATAATAAAATGCCGACTTAAAAATTTATTCTCAAAAGTCAACAAAGGTCAATGCGGGGCTCGCCTCTCGGAACCCGACATAATTTTTACGAAATCCGAACACCCATTCCGATACGAGTTCAACCATACCATTTTATCAAATTCCAACAAGAAATTGTCCTCCAAATCTGGAATTTTTATTTTTGGAAGATTTTTCAAAAAATCTTGATTTCTTCCTTTTAAATCTGAATTAAACGATTAATATAACCATAGATTCATGAAATATAATCACTTTAGGATATAGAACACTTACCCCAGTCGAAATCGTGAAGAAATCCTCAAAATCGCCCAAAAACCGAGCTCCAAAAATTCCAATCGAAAATGAAGAAATGACAGATTTTCAATCCTTAAGTTTCTGCCGAGGTTCGCATTTGCGAACAAATGGTTCGCATTTGCGAATGAACAATACCTCCCATGAACATTATTTTCACAATTTCCATAAATGGTTCGCAATTGCGAATGAACAGTATTTTCGCAATTGCTATAAATGGCTTGCAATTGAGAATGAACAGTATTTTTTGCAATTTCCATAAATCGTTCGCAATTGCAAATGAATAGTACCTCACCAGAAACCAGCAAACTCAAACTTCTCTGAAATGATCCGAAACCACCGTGAAATTCATCAGGAACCTCCCGCACACAAACCATATATGAATTTCAATCATAAAACATGCTACGGACCTACTCGCGCACTCAAAACACTGAAAGGAGGTCGTCTTGACCTGATATTGACCATTTTCAAACTCCTAAATTTCTTAATTTGACTAGTCTCTCAACCAATGATCCAAAAATACACCCAAGCCCCTCGGGACCCGTCAAATCATACCAACAAATCCTAAAACATCATACGAACTTAGTCAAAACTTCAAATTACATCAAACAATGCTAGAACCACGAATCATACCCCAATTCAAGCTTAATGAACCTAAGAAATTCCAACTTCTACATTAAATGCCGAAACCTATCAAATCATGTCCGATTGCCCTTGAATTTTGCACACAAGTCATAAATGACATAACGGACATATAAAAATTTTCAGAACTGGATTCCGTCCCCGATATCAAAAAGTCAACTCCCCGGTCAAACTTCTCAAAAATTTAATTTTTGCGATTTCAAGCCAAATTCCACTACGGACTTCCAAATAATTTTTCGGACACGCTCCTAAGTCCAAAATCACCATACGGAGCTATCGAAATCATCAAAACTCCATTCCGGGGTCATTTACACATAAGTTGACATCCGATCACTATTTTAACTTAAGCTTTAAATCTTGGAACTAAGTGTTCCAATTCATTCGAAAATCTCACCAGGCTCGAACCAATCACCCTCGCGAGTCACATAACAACCGTAAAGCATAAATCGAGCAGTAAGTGTGAAAACATGATTGTAGTACTCAAAACGAACGACCGGGTCATTATACTTTCAAATGCTACTTTTAAAAAATATTTTGAATTATTAAGACTATTATTTACTGTAGTTTCTTAATATGTAAAGTTCATTTAACGAAACTTGAAGATTTTGTGATCGAATCCATATTGAAAGTTAAGTAGTTCGAACTATGAACCTAGTACTTCTAACCCCGCTACATAAAATGGAATACTAAGGCCTCGTTTGTTTGCACTTAATGGATGTCTGAATCTTTATTATTCAGATCTTAATCATTAAGTATTTTTTTACTTCACAACCACTTAATGGGTATGTATGATTAAGATTTATAACATATACTTAATTTCATTAAGATACTATCATCCACATTCATTATTAACTGCCGCCATCGCCAATCATTATCAACTACCACCATGCCACCCATCACCACCATACTCAACCACCACCACCACCACCATCTTCAATTATAGCCATCATTATCGACTACCATCACCCACCATCACCACCACTCCCACCACCATCATTTTCAACCACAACCAACACTCATCCACCTCAACTACCACAACTAACCACCCCATCACCATCAAAAATCATAGCCGGCACTGCCTATCATTATAAACTACCACCACCCAGCACCACCTTCCTCAATCACAACTACCACCACCATCTGCCATTACTAACTATCACCACCCACCACCACCATCCTCAATCGTAATAGACACCACTACCAATTACCACTAGCTACTACCCTGAACCACCACCATAAAACAAAACTACCATCAACCGTTGCCTCTAATCAAGATTCACCAGCACCACTGTTAGCCATCATCATCAGCAACTATAATAGAATATTAAATTGATTAGTATTTTAATTGAATTTTGTATTTATTAATTTTCAAATAAAGATAAATTGTATACATTAAGATGTAATAAATCAAACAGTCTTAATCATTTAGTATTCACATCTTAGTATACATCTTAATATTCAGATTCAAATGTCTTAATCTTAATACACATCTTTATATTTAGATTTGTATTCAGACGTCTTAATCTTAAAAAAACAAATGAGGCCTAAATGTGGTCACTATTATAATCTTTACTTGTCAAGTTAAAAGTATGATGACATTAAGACAAGAAAGTAAGAAATTCAAAGAAAAGGCGTATTTCAAACTTTTCAGCATTTAGGTTACATTTACAAACCGTATAAAATAACTATAATTTCGCATATTGTAATCGGTTACGTTATACTCTTTAAGTAAAAAAATAATTTTATGTATCTGTAATATATATTGAATCTCCTTGACTTCTTCGTATTTTTACTTCTTTGTATTTGATACCCCTTTAGCGAAAATCTTGGCTTCGCTACTATTTTACTAATCTACACTTAATGTAGACGTTAAATTCCCTCTTTGTTTAATATTATTTAGGGGTGTATACGGGTAAAACCGAGCCCATGAGATGCCTCAGTTTTCGATGAAGTAAACGGAGCAAGAGACGTGATGACAAGGAACCAGAATCGAGACAAAGAGTCCCTCGAGCCGGGGTCCGGGCAAAACGCCCGCCCTCGGGAGTATCGGGGCCATGCCCCTGGGTTCTATTCGAATCCGGAATGCCTCAGAGAGAACTACTAGGTAATTGAGCACGACCAACAAAAGGCCATGATATCCGTGAGCAGCCGGATGTCACGGGGTAAATCTCGGCACGTATCGGCAGAAAATCGGTGATTAGTTAAACATAAGATTTTTACCTTTTAGAGAATTGTACTTAGAGTAGAACTCTCCTATTATATAAAGGGGGGTCTGATTATTTATTAACAACACGATAACACGTATATCAAGATAATATACTCTTATTCTCACTGTTATTTAAAGTTCTTAGTTTTGTTCATCAAGTCATTAGTAACGTGAGTCCGGGATTGAAGGCAGGCATTCCATTAAGCTGATACTAAATCAGGGATTACACCTCTTGATTGGTTTGACAATTTATTACGTCATTTATCTGTTTAATCTAACGCAATTTATCATTTGTATTGAATTAACCCATGTATCCTTAAAATCACTTACAAATTTAATTGTTATCCATTTTTAGGGTAAACAGTTTGGCGCCCACCATGGGGCTAAGGATAATAGTGGCAATTTGATATGAATTTCCACAACATACTTTATTTTATACTTGTTCTTTGAGCTTTTAATTTCAGGTCAAAATTTATAATGTCGAACACCCAATCTGCCTATTTGAACGTGGATGTTGAGTCCGGCCACCATGGCGAGAAAAACAACCTGGTACCCAGCAACGAGGTTCCCCCTACTAACCCCAACGGAGTCCCAGTCGCTGATATGATTGATGCTAACTCAGACATGGCTATCGAAGAGAGCTTGCCTACTGAGCCAGAAAATAGCATTCGCGGGGGAGCCCGATCGATAGCCCGGAGTACACACGACGATGAAGGTGATGAGATCAACCTACGCGTGATCTTCAAAATGTTACAAGATCAATAGGCAGCGATAGCCCAATTGCAGAACTAAAGTCGCGCCCCCAACAGAGCTGAGCCCAAATCGTCCCGGGAAAATGCCAGCAGAAATAAACCGGCCACAGAAAGGCTTGGTGAAGCAGAGCTCGGGACCAACCCCGAGATAATAAAGATGCTTGAAGAACTGACAAAACGGGTGGAATCGGGGGAAACAAATCGAAGCCAATGACAAAAAAGTGGAAACCTACAACTCTAGGGTTGACCAAATCCCAAGTGCACCACTGATACTGAAGGGCTTGGATTCCAAATAAATTGTTCAAAAACCTTTTTCTCTGAGCGTAGCCCCGAAGCCAATCCCGAAAAAGTTTCGCATGCTCGAAATTCCGAAGTACAATGGAACAACTGATCCAAATGAGCATGTGACCTCCTGCAAGTGTGCCATCAAGGGAAATGATTTGGAAGATGATGAAATCGAATCCGTTCTGCTGAAAACGTTCAGAGATAACTTGTCGAATGGAGCTATGATATGGTATCACAACTTACTCCCCAATTTTATTGACTCGTTTGCTATGTTTGCAAATGCCTTCATAAAAGCGCGCGTCGGGGCCATCAAGGTCGAGACCAAAAAATCAGACCTTTTCAAGGTAAAGCAAAGAGATAACGAGATGCTCAGGGAATTCGTATCGAGATTTCAAATAGAAAGGATGGATTTGCCTACGGTCACAGATGATTGGGCTGTTCAAGACTTTACCCAAGGACTCAATACCCGTAGCTCATTAGCTTCATAGGAGTTGAAGCAAAATCTAATAGAATACCTGACAGTAACTTGGGCCGACATCCATAACCGGTACCAATCAAAAATCATGGTCGAAGATGATCAGCTCAGGGCCTCTTCTGGGTCCGTTTATCCCGTCATAGCTAGTTACAGATCCAAAAGTGACATTGATTGTGAACCAAGATCGAATAGAGACCGGGATGAACCATACAATGGAGATCGAAAGGGTAATGGGTCTGGATGAAACACTATGAGAAATGAAAGAAGAATCGATCGAGGTCATTATAACCGGGGACTCATGAGCAAAAGCAGTTTTGACAGACCCATTAGGCCTAAGGAAGCACAAAGGTTATCAGAGTACAACTTCAACGTCGACGTTGCTACCATCATATCAGCCATTGGACACATCAAAGACACTAAATGGCCTCGACCATTGCAATCTGACCTTGCCCAAAGGGACCCCAACCTAATATGTAAATATCATGGCACTCACGGCCACATAACTGAATACTGCCGACAACTGAGAGAGGAAGTAGCCCGGTTATTCAACAATGGACACCTCTGAGAGTTTCTTAGTGATCGAGCCAAAAATCACTTCAGGAATAGGGACTCCAACAAGCAGATCAATAAAGAACAACCTCAGCACGTCATTAACATGATCATTGGTGGGCTCGACGTCCCCCAAGAGCCGATGTTAAAGCGCACTAAAGTGTTCGTTACGAGGGAAACATGGACTTAAGATTATGTACCGGAGGGGACAGTATCTTTCAATGACGAGGATGCTGAAGTCATCGTACAACCACATGATAACGCACTGGTAATATCTGTACTCATAAATAAATATCAAGTTAAGCGTGTGTTGATTAATCCAGGTAGCTCGGCCAATATCATCAGATCAAGGGTCGTGGAACAACTGGTTCTACAAGACCAAATTGTACCTGCAGTCTGAGTTTTAAACGGGATTAAAATGGCATGTGAGACCCCTAAAGGGGAGATAACCCTGCTGGTAAACACCACAGGAACCATTCAGGAAATAAAGTTCTACGTGATCGATGGAGATATGAGATACAACACTTTATTCGGTAGGCCATTGATTCAAACATGAGGGTAGTACCCTCGACGCTACATCAGACATTGAAATTCCCTACACCATGAGGAATCCAAACGGTTTATGGAGAGCAACCGGCCACAAAAGAAATGTTTGCGGTCGATGAGGTAGTACCAATATCTGCACTTGATGTCAAAGAACCCGAGTTTGGTCACCAAGGAAGAAACCAATTAGCAATCACTGACACCGGCCCCGACCGAACCACAAGAGTAGAGGACGAGCGATAATGACTATTATGGAATCCCCAGGTCTTTCATAAGCCTTGATGATTCTGATGCCACCAAGTCAACGGTTGAGGAGCTGGAGCAAGTCATATTGGTCAAGCACCTGCCCGATTGGAAGGTATTCCAGGGCATGAGGCTTACTCCCGAGCTCAGGAAAAAACTCATTGAATTTATTATAGCTAACATAGTTATTTCGCTTGGTCCCATCTTGACATGACGTGGAACCCGCCAGAAATTACTACTCACAAGTTGAGCTTAGATCTGAAGTTTCACCCGGTTAAACACAAAATGAGTGTCACGACCCAAAATTTTAACCAGTCGTGATGGCGCCTATCTCAATACTAGGCAAGCCAAAATCTAAATGAACCATAACATCTTTCAAGTCTAAAAATATAATATTTAAATAACATCTACAAATCTTACAATTATCGATACAACCACTCCCAAAACCTAGTATCACTGGGTATATGAGCATCTAATTATGAATACAAGTCTGAAATAATACGGTCCATAACAGTCTGAGACCAAATATAGTAAATAAGGAGATAGGGAAAGAGAGGCAAGGTCTGCGAAACACGTCAGCTATCTCAGAATCTCCGGAAAATCAACTGTGTAAAAGAATCAACACCTCCTATGTCTTGGAACACCTGGATCTGCACACAAAGTGCAGGGCGTAGTATGAGTACAACCAACTCAGCAAGTAACAATAATAAATAAGGAACTGAAGATAGTAACGAGCTACACAATTATGGTTCATTTCCAGTAATTCCAGCAAAGAATAGACATGCTATCAAATCTGGCAGTTTAATGTCAAATTAATTCTTATACAGTTCTTGTTCATGTAATCCGTATATCAAAATCTTTCAGAGATTTCACAACAATGACAGATATAAACTAAGTGAAACAACAAATGAAAATCAAGTACAACCTCTTAGGACAACAATCACTCACTAGGCTCCTTGCCCTCATCACTCCCTGGGCTCCCAGCCCTCATCACTCACTCTCAATGGGTACCCGCTCTCACTCGGGGTGTACATACTCCGGAGAGGCTCCTACAACCCAAGATCTATAATCTGCACAGACAACTCACGTGCCACATTACAAATATCTGGATCCGCACGGCCAACTCACGTGCTATAGTATAAATATCTGGATCCGCATGGCCAACGCACGTGCTATATTATAATATAAGGATCTGCACGGCCAACTCCCGTGCTGCACGGACAACTCACGTGCTATGATATCTATATCTCACAATCAGTCCCTCGGCCTCTATCAGTCATAAATCTCTCCACTATCTCCGACTCTCATTAATCATGAAATCAGCTCAAACAACAATGATATGATTTATCAATAATAATAATAGAGACTGAGATAAAATGTGCAAGTAAAAACTGAGACTGAGTACATATAGCATTTAGCAGGCAATTCAACAAGTACACGACCTTTGTAGGTCCCAACAATACTATCACATAGCCTAAGCATGATTTCTAACATGATTTACAGTCAAATTTTATCAACACATAGAGAGCATATAGCTAACAACAAATTATTCAACTTTACAGTTTCCCAGGACGGACCAAGCCACAATCCCCTAAGTGCACGCCCACACGCCCGTTACCTAGCATGTGCGTCACCTCCAAAATAATCACATGATACCAAAATCTGGGGTTAAATACCCTCAGGACCAGATTTAAAACTGTTACTTACTTCAGAGCGTGAAATTCTTTACTCTGCTATGTCTTTGCCTCGCAAATCATCCTTTGAATGCCTCGAATCTAGTCAAATATAATTCATTTCAGTCAATAAAATTTATTGGAATGAACCTCATAAGAAAATGCTAATTTTCCATAAAAATCCGAATTTTAGCTCAAATATCGCATGTGGGGCCCACATCCCAGAACTCGACAAAAGTTATAAAATACGAAAGTTCATTCAACCACGAGTCTACCCATACTAATTTTACCAAATTCTGACCTCAACTCGACCCTCAAATCTACAAATCTTATTTCCAAATTTCTAAGTTTCAATCTCCGATTTACACCTCAAAATCATGTAATCTAGTCGGATTGTTCGCTGATAATTAAATATTATGGAGTAGAAATAATCACAAGGGACTTACCTCAAGTTTTCCTTGAAAATATATCAAAAATCGCCTCTCCTCAAGCTCTAATTTGTTAAAAATGGCGAATGGGACGAAGTCCCTGTTTTTATAATTCTGCTCAGACAACCTCGGTTCTGCCTCGATCTTGGCCTTCGATCGAGGTCCTCGATCCTGGGTCTCGATCTTGGGCCTCGATCCTGGGCCTCGATCGTGGCTCTCGACCCTGGCCTTCGATCATGTCTTCGACCCTGCCTTCGACCGTGGTCCTCGACCCTAGGATCGATCATGGCTTCGATCGTGGCCCTCGACCCTGGGCTCGATCTGTGCTCGATTCTGGCAGGTTCTGGGCTCGATTCTGAGAGATTTTTGGGCTCGAATTTGGCAGAAGAAATTTCCAACAGAAAGAAATTGCAGCAACTGTTGTAGTTCAAATTTTGATCTGTTAACCATCCGAAACTCACCCGAGGCCCTCGGGACCTCAACCAAATATACCAACAAGTCCTAAATCATCATAAGAACTTAGTCGAATCCTCAAATCACCTCAAACAATGCTAAAACCATGAATTAAGCCTCAAATCAAGCCTATTGAACTTTGAAATTTCTAATTTCTACAAACAACGCCGAAACCTATCAAATCACGTCCGATTGACCTCAAATTTTTCACACAAGTCATAAATGATATAACAAACCTATTACAATTTTCAGAATCATATTTCGACCCCGATATCAAAAAGTCACTCCCCCGGTCAAACTTCCCAAAAATTCAACTTTCGGCATTTCAAGCCTAATTTCTCTACGGACCTCCAAAAACATTTTCGGACACTCTCCTAAGTCGAAAATCACCATACAGAGCTATTGGAATCATCACAATTCAAATCCAAGGTGGTTTACAAATAGGTCCATATCCGGTCCACTTTTCTAACTTAAATTTTCAATTTTGAGACTAAGTGTCTCATTTCATTCCGAATTCCTTCCGAACCCGAACCAACTAACCCGATAAGTCATAAATCAATTTCAATACATAAATTGAGCAGTAAATAGGGGAACGGGATAATAATTTTTAAAACGACCGACCGGGTCATTACATTCTCCCCTTCTTAAACAAACGTTCGTCCTCGAATGGGTTTAGAATAATTCCCGGAGTCTCAAATAAGTGTGGATATTTGTTCTGCATCTCCTGCTCAATCTCCCAAGTATCTTCTCCGACTAGTGGGCCTCTCCACTGCACCTGCACTGATTCTATGTTCTTTGACCTCAGCTTTCGAACCTGTCTGTCTAAAATAGACACCGGCTCCACATCATAAGTCAAATTACTGCCCAGTTGTACTGTACTGAAATCCAGAATATGAGACGGATCCCCGACATACTTTCGGAGCATGGATACATGGAACACTGGATGAACACCTGATTGACTAGATGGCAACGCAAGTTCATAAGCCACCTCCCCAATTTTCTTAAGTATCTCAAAAGGCCCAATATACCGAGGGCTCAACTTGCCCTTTTTCCCGAACCTCAACACACCCTTCATGGGTGAAATCTTGAGTAGAATCTTCTCCCCCACCATGTGAACAACATCACGAACCTTCCTGTCGGCATAACTCTTCTGTCTAGACTGTGCCGTGCGAAGCCGTTCCTGAATTACTTTGACCTTCTCTAAAGCATCCTGAACCAAGTCAGTACCCAATAGACTAGCCTCACCTAGCTCAAACCAACCCACCAAGGATCGACACCGTCTCCCATACAAAGCCTCATACAGAGCCATCTGAATACTCGACTAGTAGCTGTTATTGTAAGCAAACTCTGCGAGTGGTAGAAATTGATCCCAAGAACCACCAAAATCAATGACACAAGCGCGTAACATATCCTCCAATATCTGAATAGTGCACTCGGACTATCCATCCGTCTGAGGGTGAAATGTTGTACTGAACCGAACCTGTGTGCCCAACTCTCGCTGCACTGCCCTCCAAAACTGTGAGGTAAATTGCGTTCCCCGATATGAAATAATGGACACCGGCACACTGTGTAGGCGAACAATCTCGCGAATATAAATCCCAGCCAACCGCTCCGAAGAATAATTAGTACCAACTGGAATAAAATGTGCGTACTTGCTAAGCCAATCTACTATCACCCAAAAAACATCAAACTTTCTCAAGGTTCGTGGGAGCCCTACTACAAAATCCATGGTAATACTCTCCCATTTCCACTCCGGAATTTCAAGTCTCTAAAGCAATCCTCCCGGCCTCTGATGTTCATACTTCACCTGTTGACAATTGAGACACCGAGCTACAAACCCAACTATATCTTTCTTCATCCGCCTCCACCAATAGTGCTACCTCAAATCCTGATACATCTTCACAGGACCTGGATGAATGGAGTACCGCGAACTAGGAGCTTCTTGGAGAATCAACTCACGCAAACTATCTACATTAGGCACACATAGCCTGCCCTACATCCGTAATACACCGTCATCTCCAATAGTGACTTCCTTGGCATCACCGTGTCGTTAAGGACAACAAATGCAGATCATCATACTGGCGTTCTCTAATATGATCATACAGAGAAGACTGGGAAACCTCACAAGCCAAAACTCAATCTGGCTCCGAAATATCCAATCTAACAAACTAATATTCCAAGGCGAGAACATCCAAGGCTAAAGGCCTCTCTGCTACCGGTAAGTATGCTAAGCTGCCCAAACTTTCTGCCTTACGACTCAAGGCATCGGCCACTACATTGTCCTTGCTGGGATGGTAAAGAATAGTGATATCATAATCCTTAAGCAACTCGAACCACCTTCACTTTCGCAAATTAAGATCCTTCTGTTTAAACAAATGTTGTAGACTCCGATGATCGGTATATACCACACACTGGACACCATACAAGTAATGCCGCCAAAATTTCAAGGCATGAACAATAGCTGCTAACTCAAGATCGTGGACTGGATAATTTTTCTCATGTACCTTTAACTGTCTGGATGCATAGGAAATCACCCTACCATCTTGCATAAGCACTGCGCCGAGACCAATACGCGATACGTCACAATACACAGTATACGACTCTGAACCTGTAGGTAATACTAATATTGGAGCTGTAGTCAAAGTTGTCTTGAGCTTTTGAAAGCTCTCTTCACATTCATCCGACCACCTGAACGGAGCACTTTTCTGGGTTAATTTAGTCATAGGCGATGCAATAGACGAGAATCCCTCCATGAAGCGACGATAATAACCGGCCAAGCCGAGAAAACTCCGAATCTCATTAATTGAGGATGGTCTGGTCCAATTCTGAACTGCTTCTATTTTCTTTGGATCCACCTTAATTCCTTCACTGGACACTATATGTCCCAAGAATTCCACCGAACTAAGCCAGAACTCACACTTAGAGAATTTAGCATAAAGTCTCTCCTCTCTCAGCCTCTGTAATACAATACCCAAGTGTTGTGCATGCTCCTCCTGGCTACGTGACTACACCAGAATGTCATCAATAAATACCACGACAAATAAATCAAGATATGGCTGATATACAATATTCATCAAATGCATAAATATTGTTGGGGCATTGGTTAGCCCAAAAGACATCACAAGAAATTCATAGTGTCCATAACGAGTCCTGAATGTCGTCTTTAGAATATCCGAATCCCGAATTTTTAACTGGTGATACCCAGACCTCAAATCAATTTTGGAGAACACCCTTGCTCCCTGAAGCTAGTCAAATAAATCATCAATACGCGGCAATGGATATTTATTCTTGATTGTAACTTTGTTCAACTACCTATAATCAATGCACATCCTCATAGTACCATCTTTCTTTTTCACAAACAGAACCGGTGCACCGTAAGGTGACACACTAGGCCTAATAAACCCCTTTTCAAGGAGTTCTTGAAGTTGCTCTTTCAATTCTTTTAACTCAGCTGGTGCCATACGATACGGAGGAATAGAAATGGGCTGAGTGCCCTGCACCAAGTCAATACCAAAATCAATATCCCTGTCAGGTGGCATACCCGGTAGGTCTGCAGGAAATATATCCGAAAAGTCTCGCATGACCAGTACTGAATCAATAATAGGAGCATCTGCATCAACATCTCTTACAAATGCCAAATATGACAAGCATCCCTTTCCAACCATACGTTGGGCCTTCAAATAAGAAATTACCCTACTAGGAACAAGATCTAGAGAACCCCTCCATTCAACCTTTGGCAACCCCGGCATCGTCAACGTCACAATTTTTGCGTGACAGTCCAGAATAACATGATATGGAGATAACCAATCCATACCCAGGATTATATTGAAATCAACCATACCGAGTAATAAGAGATCAACTCTAGTCTCCAGTTCCCCAATAGTTACCACACACGACCAATGCACACGATCCACAGTAATAATATCGCCCACCGGTGTAGATACCCAAACACGTGAAATTAAGGACTCATAGGGCATATCCAGATAATGAGCAAAATACGATGATACATATGAATAAGTGGAACCAGGGTCAAATAATATAGAAGCCTCCCTGTGGCACACTGAAACAATGCCTGTGATCACTACGTCGGAGGCATCAACATCTGGCCTGACAGGAAAAGCATAGAATCGAGCCTGCCTGACACCTGATCGGCCTCCCCCTTTTGGGCACCCCTTGCTGCTTGACCCCCACCCCGAGATGGAAGGGCGGGTGGTGTAACTGCTGGTGTTGGTGCTGTCGGTCGAGAACTCTGCTATGAAGCCCCACTCAACAACCTAGGACACTCTCTCTTGAAATGACCAAATTCTCCGCACTCGAAACAACCCCTACTCCGACAGAAATGCTACTCCTGATAACCCGAGGAATCACCTGTAGAAGCCTGTGCAGATGAGGCATGATGAGAACTCTGCGCTGGTAGTACACTGAATGAAGACTGGCCTGAGTGAGCATTGTAAGAACCATGGCTAGCTGATGCACCATGATGAGCTGGACGACCCGTCTGAGCGTGTCTGTAAGAACGACCCCTACCTCGGTGAAACTGACCCCTGAAGGAATACCGCTGTAATCACCCGGACCACGAGGCCTCTTAGCCTCTCTCTCTCCACATTCCTGGCTACGAACCATCTCTATCTACCGACCAATGTCCACTACCCTATCAAAAGTAGCACAAGATACTCTCTCCCTAGTCATATGTAACCGCAGCTGATATGTGAGGCCATTAATGAATCTCCTAATCCTCTCCCTATTAGTGGGAACCAACCAGACTGCGTGACGAGCCAATTCAGAAAATCTCATGTCATACCGCGTCAAGGACATATCACCCTGGCAAAGCTGCTCAAACTGTCAGTGCAACTCTTCTCTTTGGGACTGAGGTACGAACTTCTCTAAAAAGACCAATGAGAACTGATGCCAAGTAAGGGGTACTGCACCAACAGGCCACGCTTCTCGTAAGTCTCCCACCATCTGAGTGCAGTCCCAGAAAACTGAAAAGTAGTGAATGAGACCCCACTGGTCTCCAGAATACCTGATATCCGAAGCATCCGTTGGCACCTATCCAGAAAATCCTGAGCATCCTCTGACTCAGTACCGCTAAATGGTGGAGGCCGAAGCCTCTCAAATCTCTCAAGTCTCCCCTGCTCATCATCTGCCATAATAGGAACTACCGAGGCCTGAGTAGCTGCAACCAGCTGGGATGGTAGCGCTCCCAGTATCTGAAGTCCCTATACTACCTGGTCTGGAGTACGGGAAACATGGGTATGAGTACCTCCCCCAGCCTGAGAAGTGGCAGGTGCGGCCTGAGCCGAAACCACCTGAGCAAGACCAGTGCAGGCTGCCAATATCTGGGCCAAAGTCTCCTGAATGTCTGCAATCTCAATGGGCATAACCGGTGCCTGAGCTGATGGTGTCGGCTCAACTATATCTGGAATCTGCTCCTGAGCTGGAATAACTAGTGGAACTACAGGTTCTGTTCCAACTGTGGTACGAGCTACACATCGACCTCTACCTCGGCCCCGGCCTCTACCACGGCCCCGACTTCTCGCGGCCCTAACTGGTAGCTGACCGTACGATCCGGTAGGACGTGTCCTCACCATCTGTGAGAGAATAGAATAGCATAAATTTAATTTCCAGAATTATCAAATTCGCACAACTGAATACAAGAATGTGAAATTTTCCTAAGGGTTCCGCATCCTCTCGAAGATAAGTACACACGTCTCCGTACCTATCCGCAAGACTCTACTAAACCTGCTCATGACTCATGAAACCTACGTAGCCTAGGCTCTGATACCAACTTGTCACGACCCAAAATTTTAACCAATCGTGATGGTGCCTATCTCAATACTAGGCAAGCCAAAATCTCAATGAACCATAACTTCTTTCAAGTCTGAAAATATAATATTTAAATAACATCCACAAATCTTACAATTATCGATACAATCACTCCCAAAACCTGGTGTCACTAAGTACATGAGCATCTAATTATGAATACAAGTCTGAAAAAATACGGTCCGTAATAGTTTGAGACCAAATATAGTAAATAAGGAGATAGGGAAGGAGAGGCAAGGTCTGCGAAATACGGCAACTACCTCAGAATCTCCGAAAAATCAACTGTGTAAAATAATCAACACCCGTTATGTCCGGGAACACCTGGATCTGCACACGAAGTGCAAGGTGTAGTATGAGTACAACCAACTCAGCAAGTAACAATAATAAATAAGGAACTAAAGATAGTAACGAGCTACACAGTTATGGTTCATTTCCAGTAATTCCAGCAAAGAATAGACATGCTATCAAATCTAGCAGTTTAATGTCAAATCAATTCTTATAAAGTTCCTGTTCATGTAATCCGTATATCAAAATCTTTCAGAGATTTCACAATAATGACAAATAGCAACTAAGTGCAACAATAAATGGAAATCAAGTATAACCTCTTAGGAAAACAATCACTCCCTCGGCTCCCAGCCCTCATCACTCACTCTCAATGGGTACCCGCGCTCACTGGGGGTGTATAGACTCCGGAGGGGATCCTACAGCCCAAGCGCTATAATCAGCACGGACAACTCACGTGCCATATTACAAATATCTGGATCCGCACGGTCAACTCACGTGTTGCATGGCCAACTCACGTGCTATAGTATAAATATTTGGATCCGCACGGCCAACTCACATGCTATAGTATAATATAAGGATCTACACGGCCAACTCACGTGCTGTACGGACAACTCACGTGCTATGATATCAATATATCACAATCAGGCTCTCGGCCTCTCTCAGTCATAAATCTCTCCAGTCTCTCGGGATCTCATTAATCATGAAATCAGCCCAAACAACAATGATATGATGTATCAATAATAATAACAGAGACTGAGATAAAATGTGCAAGTAAAAACTGAGACTTTATACATATTGCATTTAACAGGCAATTCAACAAGTACACGACCTCTGTAGGTCCCAATAGTACTATCACATAGCCTAAGCATAATTTCTAACATGATTTACAGTCAAATTTTATCAACACATTGAGAGCATATAGCTAACAACAAATTATTCAACTTTACAGTTTCCCGGGACAGACCAAGTCACAATCCTCTCAGTGCACGCCCACACGCCCGTCACCTAGCATGTGCGTCACCTCCAAAATAATCACATGATAACAAAATCCAGGGTTTAATACCCTCACGACCAGATTTAAAACTGTTACTTATCTTAGAGCGTGAAATTCTTTACTCTGCTATGCCTTTGCCTCGCAAATCGGCCTCTGAATCTCTCGAATCTAGTCACAAATAATTCATTTCAGTCAATAAAATTTATTGGAATTAATTCCATAAGAAAATGCTAATTTTCTATAAAAATCCAAATTTTAGCTCAAATATCGTCCGTGGGGCCCACGTCTCGGAACTCGACAAAAGTTATAAAATACGAAAGCCCATTCAATCACGAGTCTACCCATACCAATTTTATCAAATTTTGACCCCAACTCGACCCTCAAATCTACAAATCTTATTTCCAAATTTCTAAGTTCCAATCTCTGATTTACACCTCAAAATCATGTAATCTAGTCGGATTATTCGATGATAATTCAATATTATAGAGTAGAAATGGTCACAAGGGACTTACCTCAAGTTTTCCTTGAAAATATATCAAAAATCGCCTTTCTTCAAGCTCCAATTTGTCAAAAATGGCGAATGGGACGAAGTCCCTGTTTTTATTATTCTGCCCAGACAACCTCGGTTCTGCCTCGATCTTGGCCTTCGATCGAGGTCCACGATCCTGGGCATCGATCCTGGGCCTCGACCCTGGGCCTCGATCGTGGCTCTCGACCCTGGCCATCGATCATGTCTTCGACCCTGCCTTCGACCCTGCCTTCGACCCTGGCCCTCGATCATGGCTTCGATCGTGGCCCTCGACCTCGGGCTCGATCTGGGCTCAATTTTGGCAGGTTCTGGGCTCTATTCTGAGAGATTTCTGGGCTCGAATGTGGCAGAAGAAATTTCCAACAGAAGTAAATTGCAGTAGCAGTTGTAGTTCAATTTTTGATCCGTTAACCATCTGAAACTCACCCGAGGCCCTCGGGACCTCAACCAAATATATCAACAAGTCCTAAAACATCATACAAACTTAGTCGAATCCTCGAATCACCTCAAAAAACGCTAAAACTTTGAATTAAGCCCCAATTCAAGCCAATTGAACTTATAAAATTTCTAATTTCTAAAATAAAACGCCGAAACCTATCAAATCACGTCCGATTGACCTCAAATTTTCCACACAAGTCATAAATGACATAACAGACCTATTAAAATTTTCCGAATCGGATTTCGACCCCGATATCAAAACGTCAACGCCCCGGTCAAACTTTCCAAAAATTCAACTTTCGGCTTTTCAAGCCTAATTCCTCTACGGACCTTCAAATATTTTTCCGGACATGCTCCTAAGTCTAGAATCACCATACGGAGCTATTGGAATCATCAAAATTCAAATCCGATGTCGTTTACATATAGGTCCATATCTGGTCCACTTTTCTAACTTAAATTTTCAATTATGAGACTAAGTGTCTCATTTCATTTCAAATTCCTTCTAGACCCGAACCAACTAACCCGATAAGTCATAAATCAATTTCAAGACATAAATTGAGCAGTAATTGGGGGAACGGGGTTATAATATTCAAAACAACCGGCTTGGTCATTACAATGAGGCCTCAGTACGAAGTCAAGCATGAATTCAACAAAGATGAGGTATCCAAACTCCTTAAAATAGGCTCCATTCGGGAAGTTAAATACTCGGACTTGTTAGCAAATATAGTGGTAGTACCCAAAAGGGGAAATAAATTAAGAATGTGCGTAGACTACAAAGACTTGAACAAGGCATGCCCTAAGAACTCTTTTCCTTTGCCTAACATTGATCGCATGACGGACGGCCACAAGATACTCAGCTTTCTCGATGCCTATTCTGGGTACCACCGGATCCGGATGGATTCAAGAGACCAGGAAAAGACTTCCTTCATCAATAAATATGACACCTATTGTTATAACGTAATTCCATTTGAACTAAAAAAATACTGGTGCCACTTATCAACTCCAAGTAAATTGAATGTTCGAAGAGAAAATAGGAAAATCAATGGAGGTTTACATTGACGACATGTTAGTTAAGTGTGATGACCCAAAAGGTCATCTTTAAATTTAATAATTATTTTTGTATTCTAAGACCTCAAAAAGTACTATTCATTGTTCCTAGACTTTCTTGCGCAGTCCGTATAATTTTTCGGAAAGTTTTTATATAAACAATTGATTAAAATGTGAAGTAGAGCCTTAAAACTCAACTGAGTTGACTTTGGTCAACATTTTGAGCAAACGGACTCGGATAAGTATTTTGATAGTTCCGGTAGGTCTGTATCATTATTTGAAACTTGGGCATATGCCCGGAATTTAACTTGGAGGTCCCTAGCTTGAAATATCGCCAGTTGGCGAAAACTAGAAGCCTAAAGGCTTAAAGATTTCAAAGTTCGACCACAAATTGTCTTTTATCGATATCGGGGTTGGATTCGAGTTCTGAAAATTTTTATAGGTCTGTTATATCATTTATGAATTGTCTGTCGAATTTGGTGAGAAACAGAGTTGATTTGACGTGAATCAGACATTCGGTTGTGAAAATAGAAGTTATAAATTTTCTTAAAATTTTCATTTGATTTGGTGTCCGATTAATAATTCTAGTTGTTAAATTAGTGTTTTGATCATGCGAGCGAGTTCGTATGAGGTTTTTAGACTTGTGTGCATGTTTGGTTTGGAGCCCCGAGGGCTCAGGTGAGTTTCGGATAGCTTACGGACCATTTGAACTTTGAGAAAAATCTGGTTTTTAGCTTTTGTTGTCATCTGGGGCATTGTGCTTCGCGATCGCGAAGAGGAAATTGTGAGCCGTGAGTTCTACCCTTCACGTTCGCGAAGATAGGTATGCGATCGGGGAAGGTTAACTTCCAGTGCACTGCTAACGTGAAGGCCAAGCCGCGTTCGCGAAGAAGGAATGAGGCAGAAGCGGAAGCACCAAATTTGTGCTACGCGATCATACAGGTCAGTACGCGATCGCGTAAGGCTGAGAAAATGTTCTCTGGAATCGCATGTCCCTTTACGCGATCGCGTAGAGTTAATAATTTAGGCAGCCAAAATGTGCTTCGCAATCGCAAAGAATTATCCGCGATCGCGAAGAGTAAAATGGATTTAGGCAAAAGTTGTTCGTTTGCGACCGTGATTTGTAAAATCTGGGCAAACAAAACTTAAGTTCTGGAAATGAGATTTCGTCCCATTTTCCACATAAGCTTTTTGGGTGATTTTCACGGAAAAACTTTGGGGTAAGTATTCCTTATCCTATATTGATTATATTTCATGATTCCATACTCATTTACATCATGAATCCGTGAATTTATGAAAGGAAAATCAAATTTTTATAAAATCTTCCAAAAATGTAAATTAAGATTTGAAGATCAATCCGATGTCGGAATTCGATAATTTTTGTATGGTTGAACTCGTATCGGAACGGGTGTTCAGATTTCGCGAGATTTTCCGGGATTCGAGACATGGGTCCCACTGTTAATATTTAGAATGAATTTCAAATTTTTATCCTGAAACTTTGTAAATTCATATGGAATTAATTCCTACGATTTGTATTGAGTATATTGAATCGTTTATGACTAGATTTGAGGATTTTGGATATGAATTCATCGGCAAGAGTTTATTGGATTCTTGAATTTTGTTGCAAAGCGAGATAAGTGTCGTGGTTAACCTTGACTTGAGGGAATAGAACCCTTAAATTATTTGTTATGTGAAATGCATGAGAATGACATATAGGCGAGGTGACGAGTGTCTATACGTCGTCAAATTAATTATTTGCATAATTACTTGACAAATCATAAATCATTTTAAATCATGAATTAATTATTATATTAATTGTTTCTCTCGTGTTCTTTGCTCAATATCATGCCTTGAATCCATGCTATAATTGTTACATACTTATTTGATTTATGTGAATTAATTTCCACTTGATGTTTAGCATACTAATTATTAAAATGCCTATTACATCCTTAATTTCCACAATTAATTTTTGTCATCACTTATTTCTAATAAATCATAATTATTGTATGCTTGTTGTCTTATAATTTCATATTAATTGTTGCATTTATTGGAGTAATTTCTTTTATAAGAATTGATAAATGAATATATTGTCGGGTTGCACGCCGCAACGGAAATGAAAGTGAATATATTGTGGGATCGGGTTGCACGCCACAACGGAAATGAAAGTAAATATATTGGAGGATCGGGTTGCACGCTGCAACAGACTTATTTAAAGTTTATATTGAGGGAGCGGGTTGCACGCCGCAACAGAATTGATTGAAATGAATATATTGAAGGGGCGGGTTGCACGCCGCAACAGAATTGAATATGAATATATTGTGGGATCGGGTTGCACACCGCAACGGAAATTGATTGAAATAATAATTGGGTATGACTGCTGAGTTGGCTTCAACTGTTGAAATGAGTTACCTGATTTATTTTTAGTATTGTTGTTATTACTATTATTGCGTACAGGTTAATGTAAGTGACCTTCCTTATCCTCGTCACTACTTCGTCAAGGTTAGGCTCGACACGTACCAGTACATGGGGTCGGTTGTACTGATACTATACTCTGCACTTCTTGTGCAGATTTCAGAGTTGGTCCCAGTGGCGTATCATAGACTTGCTCAGATTTCAGCTACCCAGAGGAGACTCGAGGTATAACTGCACAGCGTTCGCAGTTCTGAAGTCCCCTTCTATATTATCTCAGTTGTGTATTATATTTCAAACAACTTGAATTTTATTCAGACCTTTATTTGTAATATTCTAGAAGCTCGTGTACTTGTGACTCCAGTTCTGGATGGTATTTAGACATCGCTATTATTATGGATTATTCACTACATTTTAGACCTTACTTCCGCATTTGTTTCCTTGTCATTAATTAATTTAAAATTTTGTTAAAATGACTAATTATATTCTAACGTTGACTTGCCTAGAAATTGAAATGTTAGGCGCCATCACGGTCCCGAAGGTGGGAATTTTGGGTCGTGACATTAAGTCCCTGCGAGTAGAGGATCATTTGAAACATTTGTAGGAAATCTTCAACATACTGAAAAAATACAATATGAAGCTGAACCTAGAGAAATGCGCATTCGGAGTCGGGTCTCGGAAGTTCCTTGGATTCATGGTGTCCAACAGGGTAATTGAGATCAATCCCGACAAGATCAAGGCCATAGAATACATGTCACAACCCCAAATTCCCTCCGTAGGATGTCGTGATGGCACCTAATCTCTAAGACTAGGTAAGCCTATCAATGCGGAATAATAATAAATATCTGAAATAAATAAACTATAATTCAAACAATTTCAACTCCCAAAACCCGGTAGAAATAAGTCACAAGCTTCTAAGAATTTATTCTCAATCTCTCTATATGTCAAGGTCTAAATAAAATATAAGGAAGCAACATAAAATGATAGAAGGGGACTCCGGAGTCTGCGGACGCTGGCAGATATACCTCGAAGTCTCCGTGCACAAGTAACTCACTGACGTCTAGGCTGGTAAAATATACCTGGATCTGCACAAAAAGATGTGCAAAAGCGTAGTATGAGTACACCACAGCGGTACCCAGTAAGTGCCAAGCCTAACCTCGGTAGAGTAGTGACGAGGTCAGGTGAGGCCCTACTGGAATATAATAATGGCATGGTAAAATGTTTATCAATGTAGTAAAATAAAATGATATTGAAAATGAATCAAATAGTATGTCACATTTAATGACACCAAATAATTACAAATAATATCTCGTGGAAATCAAAACAGAATTTCCTTCAACTTTATGAAAATCACAATAATAATCAAAGGCAACTACGGCCATAAATCAATATCAACAAGGGCACTCCCGAGGTACCGTCTCGTAGTCCCAAATCATAAATAAATTCACAATATCTCATTTCCTTATATCACCGCGGGAGCCTTCATAATTTATTTAAAGAAAATATTTTTTTCCCGAAAATGCATCCCGCGTTTTAGCCACCCTTATCACATCGCATGACTTCTAGTAGTCACCCCTACTAGCCACGCGTATCAAGCCACCCTTATCTCACCGCATGCGTTTGAACACCCAGACCTTATACCACCGCATGCGTATCAATATCACAATATATCACAATTTATACCTCAAGTGCTCAAATAATTTAACTTGCCAAAATAATTCAACAACAATATTTTTTCACAATAAAGAGCTCACGGCTCATGCCAAAATAAATCATCAATAATAGTTTTTCACAATAAAGAGCTCACGGCTCATGTCAAAATAATTCATCAACAATATTTTTCCACAATAAAGAGCTCACGGCTCATGCCAAAATAATTCAACAATAATATTTTTCCACAATAAAGAGCTCACGGCTCATGTCAAAATAATTCAACAATAATATTCTTCCACAATAAAGAGCTCACGGCTCCCTCACAATGAGTATAAAAATATTCAGGAGTAAATAATTTAGGAAAATAATATTTCAAAATCTTTACTACGTTGCTTCAATATCAAGTTTAAAAATATCAAATACTTCATATTAATAATATTTAATTTAAAGAAAATCAACCTTCAAATAATGCACAGAATAAAAGAAACCAAGTTTCAACTAAACAGGTAAAATAATTAGTAAGAAAAGATCAAACAAATTTGAAGTATATATCTCAGATCAATGATGAAGAATATAACAAGATAAAATAATTTAATAAATGCGCAATACTGATCTACACAATTTAAAAATATAATCTTTCATAATTTAGTCCGTGTACACACTCGTCACCTCGTGCACATGACTTTCAACACATTTCAATAATCACATCAATACCAATCCTAGGGGAATTTTTCCCCACACAAAGTTAGACAAGTCACTTACTTCGACTTGCTCCAATTTAACCAAGTATTATGCTTTTTCCTCGATTTTTCGACTCCGATTGACTCATATCTAGTCATAATTAATTCGATACAGTCAACAAAAATTATAGTAATCACTTTCATAAGAAAATATTGCATTTTCATTAAAATCCGAAATTAGCTTAAAATTTGCCCGTGGGGCCCACATCTCGGAATCCGGCAAAACTTATAAAATCCGACAACCCATTCAATTACGAGTTCACCCATACCAATTTTACCAAAATCCGATAACAACTCGACTTCCAAATCTTAAATTTTCGTTTTTGGAAGATTTTGCAAAAATCTTGATTTTTCTTCCATAAATTCACGATTCATAATGTAAATAAGTATGGAATCATGAAATATAATCAATATAGGATAAGGAACACTTACCCCAATGTTTTCCCATAAAAATCGCCCAAGAACCGTGCTCCAAAAATCCAAAACGAAATGAATGAAATAACCATTTTTGGTCCTTAAGTTTCTGCCAATCCGTCACTAAAAGTTCATTTTTCGTCACTAAAAGTCCACCAGAAATAACTCTACCAGTCTTACTTCACAACTTTCATGTTTTGCACATTTTCTGATTTCTTATGCATTGCGAGATATAAACTTCCAAACTTGGCTCCACGCACGGAATTTCTGCAACAGAAATTTCTGCAACAGAAATTTCCAGCACTTTGTCCGAAATCCATTCCGTTTACCTTCCGAAATCCACCCGAGACCCTCGGGACCTTAACTAATTATTCTAACATGTCCCAAAATACCATACGAACTTAGTCAAGGCTTCAAACTACATCAAACAACGTCAAAATGACGAATCGTACCTCAAATCAAAATCAATGAACTTTGAACTTTCAAATTCTATATCTTGTGTCGAAACACATCAAATCAATTCGGAATGACTTTAAATTTTGCACACAAATCATAAATGACATAACTAAGCTATGAAAATTTTCAGAATCGGATTTCGACCCCGATATCAAAAAGTCAACCCCTCGGTCAAACTTCCCAAAAATTCAACTTTCGGCATTTCAAGCCTAATTCTACTACGGACTTCCAAATAAAATTTCGATCATGCTCCTAAGTCCAAAATCACCTTACGGAGCTGTTAGAATCATCAAAATTCTATTCCGGGATCGTTTGCACATAATTTGACATCCGATCACTATTTAAACTTAAACTTTTAATTTTTCATCAAAATTCCATATCTCTGGCTAGGGACCTCGGAATTTGATTTCGGGGATACGCCTAAGTCCCAAATCACGATACGGACCTACCAAAATTATCAAAACACTGATCCGAGTCCGTTTGCTCAAAATGTTAACCAAAGTCAACTCAGTTGAGTTTTAAAACTCTAATTCACATTTTAATTCATTTTTCACCTAAAAACTTTCTGGAAAATTTTTTACGGACTGCACACGCAAGTCGAGTAATGATAAATAGTGCTTTTTAAGGTCTTAGAATACAGAATTAATTATTAAATTTAAAGATGACATTTTGGGTCATCACAATACATCACCGTGGTAGACAACGTCAAGGCCGTTCAAAGACTAACCGGGAACATAGCCACCTTGGGTCGGTTCATTTCAAGGTCGTCCGATAAGATCCATCGGTTCTTTTTGTTATTGAAGAAGAAGAATAACTTTTCGTGAACCCCGTAGTGCCAGCAAGCTTTGGAAAAACTCAAGAGGTACCTTTCAAGCCCTAGGTTCATAGGTTCTACCAGTCATGAGCAAGTGTCTAGAAGAGTCTTGCAGATCGGTATGATGACATCCATACCTATCTTCGAGAGAATACAAGGCATTTAGGATAAACTTCCCATCCTTCTTTCTTTATCGTATGACATTGATTCCGCTTGGAGCGTAACTTTTTGAATTCCTTCCACGCATTCATTTGGGCATGCGAACGCTTGGTATCGGCGGAGCATCGACGGCTTGTGAATCCCTGGATGAGATGTGAGATATGATTCTTGTGTGCTGATGATGGGTCAGTCTGGAGGACTTGAGGCGGGGTTGTGACTGTAGCTTAAGCACGAGGATCTCGGTTGTGTGAGCATGTGCTTTTGGACTTATACGTCTGGTAGTGTCCCTATAAGTGGAGATTATGGCAGGCGAGTGATTGGATGACTTAATGACGAGTAGGATGTGGCTGCGGACTATATTCGGGTAAAAGAGTTTTCTTGAGGTGTAAAAAGGGGTAATGGGCGTTGTTTTCTGTCTTGATGTGGTGTATAGTCTCGAGTTATGAGTGTATTGAAAGGTTTTCAGGTTGTTTGATTGTGGAACGAATTTGATTCTCATGCCTTATTGACGAGTTCAAACTCAGGAAGCTTAAGTGATGGCATAGTGGTTGTGGCTAGAGTTTAAGATTTACATTAGATGGTGTCGGAGCTCGCAGTATTTCTACATCATTGTAGATTATGCATTTCATTAACAGGAAGACTAAGTTGTGGAGGGAACGACTTTAGATTCACAGAAGGTCTTTTTAGAGCGGGTGCCTCGGTTGTGGTACTTTAGGGTACTAAGAGGGAATGCGTCGGCTTATGGGCCTTAGGGCGGTGTGGTTTTTATGCTTGAATCTCTTATGGCCGGCTTTGGGGTAAGGATCATGGTGTTCTCGCAAGGAGAGGTATCAACTTGAGGGTAATCTAGAAGGAACTCAGAGGAAACAATGGCGGTTTGATAGTAAATTGGATCAACACAGTAATGATGTGATCGGCTCCTTGGGTACTTATAATGTGGTGGGCATCCACAAGTGTTTCATGGCAATGTTCATGGGTTTTGGGCAACTGCGTGGCTTGGTTGAGTTAGAGGGATTCAGTTCTGTTAGCTTGGGTATGTGCCAATGGATTTCCAAGGGGTTCTCGATGATTTCTATCACGGTTCGGGGTGAATATTTCCTATTGGTGTGAGGAAACATGTTTTGTATTGGGATTTCCTCCTAGATGAGATCAAATAGACTGTTTCTGACTGAACGAGATTGAGTTTTGGATATGCAAGCTCACGGTTCCGTTTTGAAGGGAAAGTCATGAATTCTTAGACAGCACGGACGGTTTCGGATGTCTAAGAGGATGCTATTACTACTTGGTATTGCTTGAGAAGGGTGTGCATTTCTGAAGGCACATTGTGTTTTGACTTACGAATGCGTCATTGATATTGCGATGCTCACCTGGTTAGTCTGCTGGTGAGATTCAGATTTTGTTATATGACATAGAAGATATATAAAAGTATTCCTCATAGGATGATTATATACGAGAGATGTGTTAAGCATTTGGGCGGTGGAGTTGGGATCAAGTAGGGTGATTCATGTGTTCCATGGATTTGAAGATTAGAGTTCTCAGAAACAGATTGTTGTGTGTGTTATGGTTATGTCGTTGTAGACTTTGGGAGGGCTATTTGTCCTTTCAGGGATAACCGGAGTTAAATTGGGGGGGGGGGGATTGGTAGGCCCAATAAAGATGTGTACTCTATATCGGATCGGATTTGCTTGCTCCTGCGCAACTGTTACCACATGTATATCATCGGGCGGGATGAATGTTATTCGTGCCTTGGTTTATGTTATATGTTTTCCTCTTATACTATGACCGATTTTGAGTGTACATGGTTCTTCACACGCATATTGTAATTCAGTTTAGGCTTCATGGCACTATGGGCGAGATGGCCTTTGTGATGTCGATTTGCTTTTTGCACCATAGTTGTGCTTGTCCTTCTCAGTATTGTTTGTTCCTAATAATTTTCCCACGGTTATATTTTATGCACTCTATGGTGCTGGATATTAACGCACGTGTGATCAGTGAGCCCGAGCATTATGGATCGAGGGGTACCCTATGTGGATTGATATGATGGGATCGGGTTGCACGCCGCAATCGTACTGTGATGAAATGTAACTCCTGATGTTTATCTCGTGTAGTTTTGCTTTCACCTTGTTGAAAATAGTTCATAGTAAAATGCTAAAATTTCCCTGACTGCTTAGCTTGTTTAGTAGTCTTCTTATTTAGCTCTTCTACGGTTATCCATCATGTCCGAATTATTACTTGCTGGTGTTCGGGACCGTGTTATGTGGGGTACCATATGATTACTATTGATACTAGTCAGTGAGGCTGCTTGTAACGGCTGGGACGAGGTTTCTAGACTTGAGAACGACACTATTGTAATGAGGTGAGGAAGGTTTGGAAGAATAATACTATGTTTTGCTGAGGATTCAGGCAAAATGGCCTTGGTCGGACTAGTGAGTTTCTTGGGTGATTTATCAGATGAGCAGTTAAGAGGTTACGTGTGTTTATTTCATCATTGGTGGGGTATAAAGTTTTTAAACGAGCCTCTAATCGATATGAGGTTTGCTACCGGTACTGGAATTGTTTTCGGGCAGTAATGGTGCTCAGCAATTCCTGCTGTGATTGTCCGAGTGATGGGGCGTATCATGCGATTTCATTTTGGGGTTTATGGTTATGACCTAATACAGCTTGTTCAGGCTTATACAGTGTGTAGATGTGAGATTTGGGGCTTGTAATGAATTCGGGGTGTTAGAGATTGGGTTCAAAGGTTTAAGGACCAAGGTTGAAGT
Source organism: Nicotiana tomentosiformis (assembly GCF_000390325.3). NCBI lineage: Eukaryota > Viridiplantae > Streptophyta > Magnoliopsida > Solanales > Solanaceae > Nicotiana > Nicotiana tomentosiformis. The sequence continues at coordinate 135,330,461 of NC_090815.1, read as the reverse complement.
AAGGATCTCTAGTTAGGTTGTGTTGGCAGGTTTATATTGGGCAAGGTGACGCGGGATCACCCTTGGGTTTATGCATAGTAGGATTACACCGTAATTTGATAGCTTTAGAATGACTCCTGACACGTTCGAGGATGAACGTGTGTTTAAGTGATGGAGGATGTAATGACTCGACTGATCATTTTGATTATCTGCACTTCGCTCGGTGTTTTGAGACCTCGAGTACCTTCACATGATGTATTATGACTTGCGTAAATCGTCGGTGTTGGTTTTCAAGTTATCCGAAATCGATTTGGAAAGATGAACTTCAAGATTTAAGCTCTAAGTTGGAAGAATTGACTAAGGTTGGATTTTTAGGTAAACGATCTTGGAATCGGGATTTGAAGGTTCCAGCAGGTTCGTATGATGATTTAAAACTTGGGCGTATGTTCGGATGGGGGTTTGGATAACCCGGGAGCATTTCAGCGCCTATTGTGGAAGTTAGCATTTTGGAAGAATTTCATTATATTTGGGTTGAAGTGCATTTCAATGTTATCGTTGTCCGTTTGGGATTCCGAGTTTGAGAATAGCTCCGTATGGTGATTCTGGTATTAGGAGCGCGCCCGAAAATGAATTTGGAGGTCCGTAGGTCATTTTGGAGTCGTTTGGCAAAAGTTAGAAATTTGAAGGTTTTTGAGAAGTTTGATCGGAAGTGGACTTTTAGATACGGGGTCGGAATCCTATTTCGGAAGTTGGAGCAGGTCTATAATGTCAAATGTGATTCGTCATTCCGATGTTGTTTTGTATGTTTTGAGGCCTCGAGTAGGTCTGTGTTATGTTATGGGACTCGTTGTGTGTTAGGACGGGGTCCCGGGGGCATCGGGTGTGATCCGGGTGGGCAACGGGTCATTTTCCTCCTATTTTGAACTATTGAATCTGTCATCTGGTTTTCCTTCATTGCGTTTGGTTTTCCTCCTATTTAAAAATCGCGATTTTGGCTTTATTTTAACATTTCCAAGATCGGATTGAGGCGATTCTTGGAGCAAATTTCATCTTGTGGACTAGGGTAAGTGTTCTCTACTCATTTTTGATCTTATATCACGAATCTACCCTCGTTTTTGGTAATCGGATTGTGAGTTTCATAGAGGAAATTGGTGGTTTTGGCCTAAAGTTTCATAATATGAATTTTTGAGTTTTGAACATCGAATTGGAGTCGGAATGTGATAGTCTTAGTATGGTTAAACTCGTATCGGAATGGGTGTTCGGGTTTTGTGAAATTTGTTGGGTTCCAAGGTGCGGGCCGGGGGGTCGACTTTTGGGTCGATATTTAGAATTTGTTAAAGATTGAGACTTTATGATCTAGAATAATCTCTTACGAGTTTTATTTTTGCTTTGAAGTTATTTTGATTAGATTTGAGCCGCCTGGAGGTCATATCACCCGAGGAGTTTATTTTTGACATTGTTTGCTACATGCGGGGGTGATACATATATGAGGTGACGAGTATATATGCATGCGCAAGGGTAACCATGCTCGGGGGTAAATTATGTTATAAATTGTGTCTGGTAGAATCACGTGATCTTCTTGCCTCATGCCTTACTTGGCTCCTAGATACTAAGAACATAGTATTAAATATTAGAAACTAAGACTTAGCTTATTATAACTTGACCAAATTTAATGGAAATTCTGTGAATACATTAGTGTGTTTTATTCGGTCATCAATATGCATAATCATTTATACATTGCTACGGCCGATATTCTTGAGATACTAGATTCTATACTTGTGTTGTAGATCATTCTGGAATTTGTTGGAATATTTGCATAATAAGGTTCTTGTGGGTTTATTGAACTATTGTTGGCTTGGAAAATTGTGATTGGGATTCATCTGAAATATTCGTTTAAACACTCTCCTTGATGTTATTTATGCTTCCGGTCTTGCTTGTCATTGATATACATATGCTTGGTAAGGAAGAGTGTAAAGCGCGAAGGGTGATGCCGTGCCTTTGTTTATACATTATCATGTGAGGGAGAATGTAAAGAACGAAGGGTGATGCCGTGCCATATTATTGTGAGTAAAGCACGAAGGGTGATGTCGTACCATATTATTGAGAGTAAAAGCACGAAGGGTGATGCTGTGCCATATCATTATGAGTAAAAGCACGAAGGGTAATGCTGTGCCATGTTATGTGAGTAAAAGCACGAAGGGTGATGCCGTGCCATTGTATTTATATTATTATGTTTTCATGTTATGGTGAGTTCATGGCACGAAGGGTGTTTCCATGCAAGTGAGGACGAGAGACATGCATTATATTTTCATACTTCTTTCCTGCAGATACCTTCATGTATTTACCTGTAATTGTCATTGTCGTGTTCATGGTTCTTATGTGATATGTCGTTATTGTTCTGTCTTTATACGCTACCACCTTTGTTGTCATGTTATCATGCCTTCTATTTTCTTAAACTTGCTAATATCATGCCTATTTCCTGTTGTTATGATTTCATCCATGTCATCTGTTTTGTTGCACTTAAGTGTAGGTCTTCTTCCACACTAGTCGTCCATGTCCCTACTTGTTAACTTATAAAGATCATGTGTTCGCTTCCTTATTTGTCATATTTGTCTTCATGCCTTCACCTTGCTAGTTAGTCGAAGTTACATTCCTTTTTCCTAATCGTTGTCCTTACCTCTATGCTTTCTATTCAGTCGGTTACTGATGTTCTCATGTACATTCTCGTCCTCCATAGCTATTTGCATATTTCCCACTCTGTCATTTCTGTTATCGGCATTTCTGTCATTTGGTTGGTACTATTTTACGCATAATTGGTGAGGATGAGATAAATGCACGAAGGGTGTTGCCATGCCGTTGGATTTGATGTCTTGAGTATATTTCTCACATTATGGAAGTTTTGAGGTGATTGTTGTGATTTATTGGCCTTCGCTCTCAGGAAAGGATTGGGTGAGATATTGATACATGTTGAGTTGTGTCTTCTTTTAGTACTATGTTATTGCTTTGTATATTCGTTTCGTGTGCTCTACCCTATTGTATTGTAGTATAGTTGTTAGTTTACATTACAGGTTTTATCAGTGAGCATCTTTTAACCAAAGCCTCGTCACTACTTCGACGAGGTTAGACAAGATACTTACTCAGTACATGGGGTCGGTTGTACTGATACTACACTTCTGTACATTTCGTGCAGATGTTGGTTGATGTTGTTGCTGCGCTCGATGGTTGCCGGAATTGAAGATGCACGTGCGTTCCTGTTGTAGCTGCCTCTTGTTTATGGTAGCTTTAGGTTTACAAAAACTCTGTTTATGTACTTTTCAAACAGAAGATGTATTTACTTCATATCAGCTTTGTAAATTCTATTTTTAGAAGTTCATGATTCGTACTACTAGTCCTTGGGGATGTATAAGATTCAGATAATTTCTTTGTTTAATTATTTTATTAAGTTAATTGGGATTGGATAATCATTAATTGGCTTACCTAGCGGGTTGGGTTTAGTGCCATCACGACTAGTGAATTTTGGGTCGTGACATAAACCGACAATTTAATCTTTCCTGTGTATAAGCTAAGCTATATACACCAAATCATCTACTATATAAACAAATTACACATACTGATATATGATCTATTTAAAACTTTATTAAAATTAAATAAAAAATTATTCCATAATAAATATTGTATCCAAACAGAACTCATGGTTAATGGTATATATGCATACACATCATCGATATTTCATCTCCATTTCTCAATTATTAAATATCTCCATGTTTATTTAGCTAATAAAGAAATAAATTTCTAACATATTCATAAAAAATAAAAATAAAAAAAGACAAAAAATTTATCAATTCTAAATAGAGAAGTTAATCTTTAAAATTTTGCTGAAAAGAATTGCAAATTGAAAAACTTAAATCTTAAGAAAGAAGTGGAGAAACATTGAAGATCGAAAATTACATTGGTATAAAGTGAACGAGAGGGTTTATAAGGTGAAGAAGATGATGAGATACGGAAGGATTGGATCGGGGGTTAAGAATAAGGGTGGTTTTTAATGAGAATCGGGTATTTAAAATTGGAGGTGGGCCTTTTATTTCTGAGCTACCACACGGCGCTCCGTCTAAATTAAGAGTAAATTGATACCGTAATATAACGATAAGGTGTTAATTGGACAAATAGTGAAACAGAGTTTTCTTATTATCCTTTCCTTACTACACCACTTTACTGTTCGGTCACCCAAGAGTGCTCAACTTCCTTGCAATGTGGTTTTTTCCAATTCATACGAGATTTTACGTGCATCATATAGGAAAATTAGCCTTGCAAGATGACATTCAAGAAATGACGCCGGATGTACATTTTAGGAATTTTGATCCGTTTAGAAAAGTCTTGATAAAATAGTTCCGCTGTCAAAACTTTGAAGTCGCTTGTCAGGATTTTATGGCAAAATCGTAACGATTGCAAGATTTTTTCAGCATCATGGCTGATAATTCTTATGGCCGTCATGACTTTGACACAAATCTTGACCGTCACCATAACTCGCTGAAACTTTTGCCGAGCATACTTTAAAATCTGACGTGAAGCTATTTTCTCAAGCTTCTATTACGGGATGTAAAAAGATCAACAGTAGCACAACAATATCCTATTTTTTTCATTCTCCCGATGATATTGTTTGCCTATTTACACTTCCTACCCAAACTCCATCGCACCTCACGATGTAATCTTTTCTTACTCTGTGTTGTTATAGTCGCTTATTTTTCTTTTTAAACAAGACTGTCTTCATTTCCACTCTGACCCATATTATACACATCGTTTTTGACTCAGTTTATGACATGGAAAATCTGAAAATTTCATGATACAACATGTAAGTCTCTTGTAAGTCTCTCTATATATATATATATATATATATATATATATATATATATGTCTATTGATGTTTGGATATAATTCCATATTTTTTGTGCATTACTTATCTTATATTTTGGTGTTCTAATGCTAAATTGTATTATATTTATGTTTAATTGAATTTATTTTATGTGTAGGTACTTTGAAGATGAAATTTAGGAGCAAAGTAAATATTTTAATATGTATTTTATACACTACAAATGTGGGATCATTAATTATGTGATTATGAAGAGCATTAAGTGGAGGAAATTGAAGACAATTGCAAACAAAGAAAGAAAAAGCAAAGAAACAAGAAAAATGGAAACGTTAGGCAATCCAAAGTTTTGCAGCAACTTGAAAGCAAAAGTTAGGCGGAAACGTTACTGGATTTACCGCTACACGCCGGCCTGGACCTGCATTATGTGATTTGTCCTATTTCGTCTGGGACTTGGTTATTTCGGTCCTACACGGTCCCACCTTGTATAAAAGGGTCCTAAACCTATTTTGGAGGGGGAGGACATTTTTGAGAGAAAAACACAAGCACAGAGCCGTCTGGAGGCCGAAATTCATCAAGTTCCATCTTTCTCCCACCAAACTTAGTAATTTTTATGTTTCTTTGTATGATTTGTTGTTTGGCTACCATGTCTATGTGGAGCTAAACTTCATGTTCTAGGGTTGTGGTTCTTTCATGACTATTGTTATTCGGGTATTGATTTTGCCTTCTTGATTTATCATATTGGTTTATTTATTCAATCTTGCGCTTAATTATTTAATTGCTTGATCACCAATTGAATACTATCTACGAATCTAGAATTGAACTCGAAAGTGGGAATTCTAGATTGCATATAGGATTGAGTAGGGAAAGTTCTTGAACTCGGGCATCGGGGAAAGGATTCACAGTTAGGATAGACATATACCTAATTGCCTTGCTTGGTTGATTTACAGGAATTATACATGCGTTCTTGTTGATTCTAACTCCATAGACATATAGGCGTTAGGTTAGCTTGAATAGGCGAGTAAGAACTCGACAGATTCTTATGAGCAATATTAACCCTGTCAACCAATAAGCTAGATAAATTAGTCGGTGAATTCAATTTAAGAATACAATATGATTGTTAGATAGCCCATAACTCTAGATCATTTTCATTACATTTATATCATAAAAAATCTGCTCTTTCTCTGTTCAAAGTTCATTATTTATATTTTTTTATTTAATTAGTTTAGAATAAAATATTTTTAGGTTTAATTCTTGTTTAGATAATTAAGATAGTCTAATTTAGTTAATAGTTAATCATAAGTCCTCGTGGGTTCGACATCCGACTTTTAGTCACTTTATTACTTGACGATCGCGTATACTTGCGTGAGTGTGTTTGGTCGCAACAAGTTTTTGGCGCCGTTGCCGGAGACTTAGAAATTAGCTATTTTTCTAGATTAGATTTTTTTTTTATCTATTCATATTTTTTAGTTTAGTTAGTATATGTTATTTATTTTAACATGGCATCTTGGAATGAAAATTATTCGAATGATGGTTATTCTTATTTTGATGATCCTTGTCCATATTGTGGAGGACCCCACTGGTAAAAAAATTATCAGAATATTTCCGGGCCCGATTTGTGCGCACAATCTCAATCCTTTGAGTGGAATATTTGTAATATGTGTGGTGGTCAAGATGGCCATTGGGATAGTTGTCCTAATCCTGTTCATCCTTCTCTGAGCCCTTATTATGATCTTTCTAATGATGTTTCTGAGTTTGATAGGGGCAATGAAGTGTAGGATATGGAACCTGATGCATATATTAGGGATATTCTGAGGCAAGTAGCAGAGCAACATGATGAACTCAAAAAAGATATGAAAAGAATGAGGGCAGCAATCACAAGAATGAAGGCCAATATGGAAGAATTGAATAAAGAGAGCGAGTACCAGCAAGAAGATAATTTTGAAAAAGTGGAGATTTTGAGCCATATGTCGCTGGTGGAACAATCTGAAAGATTAGAAATATATGAGGCTCAACGTGAGGAAATTACAAATGAGATGAGATACTTTATAGAAGGAAGAGCCAAATTGGGACAAGAGATCGATAAATTTGGCACTACTATTCACGACTTAGAGGCTCAATTGAATACAAAGGTTGATGCGTCTAACGCCCAACAAAACAGTAATGAGTTGTGTAAAGCTGAAAATGAGCTTATACACCAAATTGAGGAGCTAAAAGTGGAGAGCCAATCACTCGAGCATATTTTTGTTGATGATGCCCATATTGAGAAAAGTACACTAGAGCCATGTGAGGAAGTAGATAATGTTATATTTGAAGATTCTTGTGTATGTAAATATGAGGATGTAAAGAGTAATACAATTCTAGAGTTAGGGCGTATTGGTCTTCATTTCAATTATTTTTTCACATTGTGTTTAGATAGTAAGATAGTAATTGAGCCATCTGAGCCAATGAGGGGGTCAAAGGGTGATGATGAGAGTGCCTATATTCTTGAATTTGTTGTGCCAAAAAGCAAAAATTACATTCCTCAGTTAAAGGCCGAGAACTGTAGAGTGAAAAATTTATTACTTGGCCTGGTTATCGTTGTAGCCCTACCACTGGAGCATAGCTGCAGACTGGATGCCATGTTAGGGGTACAATTCATAAGTTCGAGGTGGAGGAAAAAGTTGTTCACGTCGTGCCGCTACGTTAAATCAGGCGCTTGTTGGGAGGCAACCCAGCTTTACTGCTTTCTTTTATTTTTGTTTACTTTTTATTTTATTTTATTTTTATTATTTTGTAGTATTTATTTTTATTTTGTAGGATTATGAGCATAGGAAGCAAAGCCATTAGAAGAGTGCAAAAGCGAGCTAGATGGTAAGGACTAAGTGTGGGATGCCCACACAAAGGACGATGCTTGGGGAAAGTCTGAGTACCTCGTGAGCCGCTATTGCTTCGGCCTTTGGCCTACCAGGGAGTCTCGTTTACCCTCTTATTATTTATAGTGTGCATTGAGGACATTGCAAAATTTTAAGTGTGGGCTGAGGAGATCGTTTGGATGAGTTTCTGTGCTATTTTAGCTTAGTTGTAGTACTCATTCTTAAGTGTAGGAGCTTTTGTGAAAAAAAAAATGAAATAAAAAATAAAATCAGCACGAATAAAAATAAAATAAAAATTCTATCTATCTATCTATATCTATATCTGTATTATTATAAAAGCACGAATAATTTATGCTAAATGTTGAACGAGTAAAATATCCCCGTAATATTAATCGACTTTTATACCCTTAAATATTTATATAATTTTAAGGATCTAATTGTAAATTACCTAATGATGGAAATCTTTTTCAATTTAAACTTCACATATTATACAAACTTCCATAATTTTCTTCTAAAAGAATTATTGTTCCTAATTACAAACAAATATATAATTGTGTGAGAATAGAAGATTTACTTAGTGTATGAGTTATATTTGAAAAAAGGGATAGTTAAATATTTTTATACCCTTAAAATATTAACCGATAATAGTCTTTTACACTTTATCTATTAAGTAGGATTAAATCAGCTAAAAATTTGTTAACTTTGAATTGGTAAATCATTACCGCTGCAAACAATGCCAAGTTTGTAGAGGACTCTAATCTAAAGATCAATGTCCATTAAAAGTTGAATATCACCTTACGTATTTATTTGATTTCGAAAGCCGCTTTTGAAGTATTCAATATATTGTATCAATAATACTTTTCATGGCACTCCAACTCTCTTCGAGTGCCCTAAATTCACAGTCGGGTTAACGCAGGTTCAGTTTTTCTTTTTGTTTTTTATTATAAGCCTTTTAGTGTCATGTTATATTTGTGAAAGATAGAAACTTTAACTGTGTGGTTTTTGTAGTTCAAGATAAAATAATCAAAGTCATGTGTTCCTTCTTTCAATTTTCGTCTTCTTTATCCTGAATTCCTCTCTTTGCATAAGTCACACATTATATTAACTCTTAATTATTAATGTATTGCAGATAAAGATACAAATTTGCAGTGATCTATTTATTATTGCTTCTTTATACCTTCTCTTATATTGTGGGAAGATAGAAACTTGAAAGGGAACTATCGGTTGCTTACTATTCAAAAGAATATTTGTCTTCAAAATACAATTTTATGATGGAAAAAATTTCCCGACTGCTTATTCTTCCAAGAATATTTTATGTCATCAAGATAAAATTCCATGATATATGGATAAAATTCATATAGTTAATCGGGTAGGTCATAATAATTTAAGTTAATAAATGAGCGGGATACTAATTCGCCCAAACTTACGTGTCATATTTTCATGAGCTAATTTCACCCATATATGCACTAATAATGAATATTGATTGGCCTGCCAGGTTAGTAGTAAATCGTTCTCCCATGGTGGCATAAACAAAACTCAATCATGTAACGATGATGGTTTTTCCTTAATAAGCATTGGGGGATACTCATATGAGAAGAGAATGGTATGTCGAAAAGTCAAACTTTACGCTTATGGAATACAAAATAGTAAACAAAAAGAATTTAATCTCAAAAGATGTCACAAATTAAAATTCATACCATTTTGTTCCTAATCATGTACTAATAAGAGTCGAACTTGAGTTAAAAAAGCACATCTATAAAAGAAAAGTTCTACAGAAGAAAGAGGATATGTAAGAATAATTTTTGAAATTTACAGAGGTTGAACCATTGATGACCTAAGTGATTATTGATTAAAGACTAATTGTAAGCTAACTAGAATTTAAATAGAAAATAACAAATTTACAATGAATAACAACATAATATAAAAAATTATTCGATTAGGTATTAATGACTTAACTTATGTATTATAAGTAGCAGTCATCTAAAGCTATTTTTTGTATGCTGGTCCAAAGTATGGTACAAACGCTATTTATTTTATGTTTGGTGTTTTATAAATTTTTGAGCACAACATAGATTTGCAGACGATTGATTAGTTATAGCTTTCTATGCTGATTAGTTTCAAATTATTTTTCTTCTATTATGTTAGTATGAAATTCTTCTTAAGTTTTGGAAAATTTGTTACAAAGGTGAGGGGTGAAATTAATGACTCGCCAACACTTTTAGCTGTAGATGTTGAAATGCAAATTGGGCGGCCTACATTATATGGCAAAATAAAAAATTGGTTGGTCAGGTGAAACTAATTGCATTCACTAGCCAAAAAGTATATAAAATATATATATTAAATGTATGTGAATACACATATGTACAAAAATTTTATTTTTATCGGCTATTATTTGGGAGCGGCTAAAATATTTCTCTATATTTTATTATAACCATCACCTTTTTAAAAAAATAATTAGATCTAACATCTTGAATAGCCTAGACAACATGTTTATGGCATAAGGCATCACCGATAAACTTATTTGTTTTATTTAATGTTAATATTTTACGCAGTGTTGCTGTTAAGTTAATGTAATTAGAATTAATATTACCTAACAATATTTGCTACAATTTACATTGATAAACAATAACGTGCAACGCACGTTTATAGAAGGACATAACCGGAATTCTAGATATTAGCCTTATAATCCTAATAGTTTTAGGACATAATACTGCACGTTAGGAATCCTACATGATTACCTTTGGAATCCTATTAGTATAATTACTTTCGGGCTGTCTAATTCATATAAAATTGAACAAGTAAATATCTTTAGTCATGTAATCCTATTACTTTTAGGATATACTTCTTAAAAATTTCTATTACTAATTTAATTCGAAAACGTGTTATAATGTCCTATTACTAATTTAATTTGAGAATCTATTATATTGTCCAAACCCATTTAGAAAAGGAGAGCATATATTATTATAAAAGTATAAATACAATATTGATATACCAAAATAGCCCAAAAATATTAAGCGGAAGAAATCATAAGGAAAGGACATAACTGCAATAACCTATTTTTTTGGACTACAATACCTTCTTTGCTAAGTTTTAATATTTTAAGATTTTAAAATTAATAAAATTTTGTCTATTAAATTCTTATTAAAAATATGTATGAAGGTTTAATAAAATTAATTTCATAAGAATCCTCCGTATTGACAATATATTACCACTCGATAATGTCCAATACCCAAAAAATAATATTAAATGGACTGCATAAATAGTTAAAATTGAGAATCAACTCTTTATATTATTAAGAATCAAAATACTATACAAGTGTCTCGGGAAGCACAATCAAAGCTAAATGCTAATCAAGAACAAGCTTTCAAGACTATATTATAAAGAATTGACTCTGTTATAACAGGATTATTCTTTGTAGATGCCTCCGACGGAATTGAAATAATATTTCTATGTCATATATTATTTGCAAATATCACATTAAGAGGCATGACATTGTTAGTAATAATAGCAAGTGGTGTACCAACAACGATTTTATTATGAGGCTACCTACTTTAGATTTGATATACCTCTTCAAACAACTTAAATAACCAGCACAAATATATCAAAGCAAAGCAATTGTGGTAAATTTATAAGGAAAACAAAATTGATAATATGGGATGAAGCACTTATGGGCTGTGAGAAAGCACAGAAAAAAATATTATTCACATGTATTGACAATGATACAATGAGCCATATATATATATATATATATATATATATATATATATATATATATATATATATATATATATATATATAAATACATGTCCTACTCCTAATACATATGGGATTAGGGTTACATGTCCTACTCCTGATGTATATAAATCATATATACCGAGCTTGTTACATATATAACTAATACGAGGACCAGTGGAGGATTTGGTGAAAATATCAGCAAGTTGATCATTCGACTTCACAAATTTTGTAGCAATATCTCCTAAGAGTATCTTTTCTCTGACGAAGTGACAATCAATCTCAATGTGTTTAGTCCTCTCATGGAACACCGGATTTAATGCAATATGAAGGGCAACTTGATTATCACACACAAGTTCCATCTGGCTGATTTCACCAAATTTCAACTCCTTGAGCAATTGTTTGATCCAAATTAGCTCACATGTTACCATAGCTATTGCTTGATATTCTGCTTCTGCACTAGATAGAGCAACTACATTCTTTTTCTTTCTCTTTCAAGACACCAAATTGCCTCCTACTAAAACACAATATCCAGACGTAGAACATCTGTCAGAAGGTGATCTTGCCCAATCAACATCTGAGTATCCAACGATCTGCTCATGGCCTCGATCCTTAAACAATAACCTTTTGCCTGGAGCCGATTTTACATTCCGTAGAATGAGGACAACTGCATCCCAATTACTATTACAGGGAGAATCCATAAATTGACTTACAACACTCACAGGAAAGGAAATGTTAGGTCTAGTCACTGTGAGATAATTTAATTTACCAACCAGCCGTCTATATCTTGCAGGATCGCTAAGCGACTCCTCCTGTCCTGGAAGAAGTTTAGAATTTGGATCCATCAGAGTGTAAATCAGTCTACAACCTGTCATTATTGTCTCCTCAAGAATGTCTTAAGGCATACTTCCGTTATGATATCACAATACCTGAGCTAGACTGAGCGACCTCGATACCCAAAAATTACTTTAGTTTGCCCAGATCCTTAGTCTGAAAGTGTTGAAAGAGATGTTGCTTTAATTTAGTAATAACATCCTGATCATTGCCGATAATAACAATATCGTCAATATAGATCACTAGATAAATACAGAGACTCGAAGCAGAATGCCGATAAAACACAGAGTGATCAGCTTCACTCCGAATCATGCCAAACTCCTAGATAATTGTGCTGAACTTACCAAACCAGGCTCGAGGAGACTACTTTAGACCATAAAGTGACCGGTGCAAGCGACATACAAGGCCATGAGACTCCCCCTGAGTAACAAACCCAGGTGGTTGCTCCATATAAACTTCATCCTCAAAGTCACAGTGTAAAAAAAGTTCTTAATGTCCAGCTGATAGAGAGGCCAATGGCGAACATCAACCATGGATAGAAAAAGGCGGACTGATGCTATCTTAGCCACGGGAGAGAAGGTATCACTGTAACCGAGCCTAAATATCTGAGTATATCCCTTGGCAACAAGACAGGCCTTAAGATGATAAACCTGGCCATCCGAACCAACCTTGACTGCATACACCCAGCGACAACCACAAATAGATTTACCTGAAGGAATAGGAACGAGCTCCCAAATACCACTCGTATGTAAAGCAGACATCTCGTCAATCATAGCCTATCGCCATCCTGGATGAGACAATGCTTCACCTGTAGACTTAGGGATGGAAACAAAGGACAAAGAAGATATAAAAGCATATAGGGTGATGACAGACGATGATAACTTAAACCAACATAATGGGGATTAGGATTAAGTGTGGTCTATATACCTTTCCGAAGTGTAATCGGTGTACTAGGAAGAGACAAGTCCGCAATAGGAGCAGGGTCAGGTGCAGGACGTGAATCAGCTGGGCCTGATGCTGGGTGCGGACGACGATGATAAGTCAAGAGTGGTGTTCATGTGGCTGGGGATCTAGGAAGAGCCACAATAGACTCCCCAACAGTTTGAATGGGTAAGACTTCTGAGGCGAAAGATGAAGAAGGAGCTATAGTAAACTCCTCAAAGGTCGGTATAGGTAAGACCTCAGATATATCAAGGTGGTCAGAAGAGGTAAAGAAAGGTTTAGACTCAAAAAATATAATGTCAGCTGACATAAGGTACCTACAAAGATCAGGTGAGTAATAACAATATCCCTTATGAACACGAGAATAACCAAGGAAGATACATTTGAGAGCACGAGGATCTAACATATCTTTCCCAGGGGCTAAGTTATAAACGAAACAAGTGCTCCCAAAAACACGAGGGGGAAGAGAGTATAAGGGTGACTAGAGAAATAATACTGAATACGGAATCTGATTCTGGATGGGAGATGAAGGCATCCAATTAGCCAAATAACAAGCAGTGAGAACTGCATCGTCCCAAAAACGCAATGGAACATGAGATTCAATGCGAAGTGTGCGAGTAGTCTCAATAAGGTGCCTATTCTTTCTCTTTGCAACCCCATTTTGCTGAGGGGTATAAGGACAAGAGGTTTGATGAATAATTACTTGAGAAGTCATAAACTGCTGAAATTGAGAGGATAAATATTCTAAGGCATTATCACTGCGAAAAGTGTGAATAGAAACATCAAATTAATTTTTGATTTCAGCATAAAAATTCTGGAATATAGAAAACAACTTAGAACGATCTTTCATTAAGAAAAGCCAAGTACATCTTGAATAATCATCAATGAAACTAACAAAATAACGAAATCCCAAGGTTGAACTGACTCTGCTAGGTCCCCATATATCAGAATGAACTAAAGAAAAAACAGACTCTGCATGACTCTACTATGAGGAAAGGAGGCTCGGGTGTGTTTCTCGAGCTGACACGACTTACAATCTAATGTAGATAAACTAGACAAACTAGGCACCATCTTCTGAAGCTTGGATAAACTTGGATATCCTAAACATTTGTGAATTAGGTCTGGAGGATCTCTAACTAGACATGCCTTGGAGGAATTAAGTGAGTTAAGGTAGTAAATGCCTTTTGAATCAAGCTCTGTTCCAATCATCTGTCCCGTACTGCGATCCTGCATAATAAATGAATCATCAATAAAATATATACCACAAAGGATGGCACAAGTCAAACGACTAACAAATGCAAGACTAAAAGGAAACCAAGGGACATAAAGAACGGAATCTAGAGTGACAGAGGGTAGGGGATTAGCTTGTCCAACTCCTTTTACTTTAGTTTGAGACTCACTGGCTAAAGTAACAATGGGAAGAGACTATGAATACACAATATTTGGCAAAAGGGATTTATTACCAGAGATATGATCAGAAGCACCTGAGTCCACGACCCATGGTCCAAGAGGACTAGACTGGAAAATACAAGCAAAATAATTACCAGCAACAGAAGTATCAGTCTGAGCAACATAGGCTACTTGTGGAGATGTCTGCTTACTTTCTCGATACTGAAGGAACTCATTATATTCCCCTTCAGATAAAAAAAATCCCTGGTTACCTGTAGTCTCGGTCTGAGCAACATAAGCATTTTTGGGTGGACGACCATGTAAAAAATAGCAAACGTCACAAGTGTGTCCAAGTTTATGACAATAAGAGTACTTGGGTCTAGATCTTTCAAAATGACCTCCTCCTCATCTATTCTCCATAGTTTGAGATGCCCGATTATCCATTGTCTGGGATGCGAGAACAGACGAGTCAAGTGTCTGTGATGAGATCACTGGGTGACTTGGTGCTGCAGTAAGGCGAAGTAATCAAGAAAATAATTCATCAACTGTGGGGACAGTCGGACTAGCCAAAATTTGATCGTGTACTGAGTCAAGATCATTAGGAAGTCCAGCAAGAGTAAGAACTAGAAACATCTTTTGTCGCTGCTCTTATTGCTTTTCAACACTAGCAGAAACTGGCATCAACTTCTCAAATTCCTCCATAACTGTCTGTACTTGTCCCAAGTAAGTAGACATATCTAATTCATATTTCTTTAAACTTGTCATCCACGATATCACATCATAGAAACGAGATATGTCATTAGAGTATAAAGTGTGAGCCTTTTCCCAAACCAAATAACATGTCTGGAATGGACGAAATAGGGGCATCAACTTGGAACCAATAGATCGCCACAGAATACTGCATAATTGAGCATTGATCTTCTCCCAAAGTGCTTTGGCCTTTTCATCTCCTTCGCTAGACTTCCTGATTAAATGATCTTGAACACCTTGACCTTTACACCACAACTTGACAGACGAAGCCCAAGCTAAGTAGTTTGAACTTTCCATTAAAGGTTTTGAGGTAATCATAACACCGGAACTGCTAGAGCTCGGGTTTTAAGACCCGAAAGCATCAACTCCCAAAGACATTGTTGGATTGAAGAGAGGCCTATAAAATTATCACCAAATAACAGAAAGAATTAATTAAACACTCGCTGAAACAGACGAAGGAGACACTATTTTTGTCGAAATATTGTTGTAGCAGCCGGGAAAAATCAGTGTAGTCGTCGAAAAAAACTCGAAGTGGTCAGAATAAAATAAAAATAGTACGGGTGGGGTCAGAATTGGTAGACAACCCAACTATTCTGAAGAAGCTCGGCCAAAAAATGGCCGGAAGAAGCCTCATGCGCCGGCGCGTGACGTTGGAGACTCGTCGGAAAATATTTTCCCGGGGGCGCATGAGGGCACGTGGGAGGGTGCCTGCCGGAGAAAGTTTTACGGGTTGGTCGTCGGAAGCTGATCTACCTCGTGGTGGTGTTGATTTTTGCACAATAGCGATGGATATGGAATTTTCCCTGCGGACAATGCTATTTTGCTGGAAAATAAAGGCTATTTTTTTCTTTTATTTTTTTCTTCCCAGAGTCGCTGGAATTTATGCACATCGATAAATATCTCACGATTGCTCTGATACCATGTGAGAAAGCACAGGAGAAAATATTATTCACATGTATTGACAATGATACAATGAGCCATATATATATATATATATATATATATATATATATATATATATATAACGGAAAATGGCTTAAACTACCCCTATTATTTACTAAATGGTTTACAAATACTCTCCGTCTATATAGTCCTCTGAGAAAGCACACAACGTTATTTATATACCTAAAACTACCCCTCCTTTTAACGGCAGAAGATGTGGGCCCCACTTTTAATGCGTTGGCAATATTTTATTGGGCCACGTGGCTCTCGGTTTTACTTCATACATATGGATATAACACACTCGACCCATTTGTTTGACCCGCCCCATTTTTTTTCTTTTTCTTTACTCTTTTTTCCTTATCACCCAACACACCTAGTCCCACCCACCAGATCCCCCACATTTTCATCTTCTACCTGCCTTGAAAAGAAAATCAACAACAATGGCAGCTTCCTTCAATCCGCTCTCCTTCCTCACTATTTTCAGTTCACTAATCTCATTTTTCACTTTACAAATCATCTCCACCATTACCACCGCACAATCCCTCTTATCCTACAGTCGCCATCCTACCCTTTCCTCCTACCCAAAACTAGCCCAAAATAACCCTTGTCTACCCAAAATCAGCCGCAAAACTACCGAAAAACACCCCAAACAGCCTTAAATGCAGTTGGTACGCGCCACCGTGTAACATCTCCAAAACACCACCCCATTTTAGCCATGTAACCATCCATTTCCTCCAGATCTTAGCCTTCTAACACCCCTAAAAACCAGCCATTAAAGCATCTCCATAACCATCATGAAATCCAGCCAGTTTCCTCCAGCGAAACAGCCACAACACCACCCAAATGCGCACCACTGCAAAACCAAACCCTCGACTTTCTTCAAAACAAGATCTGAAAATGCACTTTCTTCACCACTGGTGATTGATTTTTTGAGTTGGGTTTCAAGGAGCCCAGTCAAGCGAGGTCTTTGGCGAGTTCTTTGGTTTGTGATTTCTGGTCATAATCCCCATCCAGTCAAGGTGGTAAGAAAGAAAGAGAAAAATAGTAAAGAAAAAAAGAAAATAATGGGGCGGGTCAAATAGATTGGGGGGGGGGGGGGAAGGGTCAAACAAATGGGATGGGTATATTATACCCATATGTATAAAGTTAAACTAGGAGCCACGTGGCCCAATAAAATATTGCCAACGCATTAAAAGTGGGGCCCACATCTGATGCCGTTAAAATGAGAGGTAATTTTAGGTATATAAATAACGTTGTGTGCTTTTTCGGACGAATAGATGGACAGAGGGTATCTGTAAAACATTTAGTAAACAATAGGGGTAGTTTAGACCCTTTTTCGTATATATAATACATATCTTACTGTCACGACCCATTCTTCCCTCCGTGAGAGGTCGCGATGGAACCTAGTCTCTACGACTAGGTAAGCCTAACATTTGCGAAAAAACAATGAAAATGGAAACATAAAATCTAAACCACTAACATCAACAGTAATGAAACAAATGATAGAAGTGCCGCTCGGCATATACAAAAGCAACTCCCAAAAATACATATAGAACTTTCCCAAGAACCGGAACATCATAAGTCACAAGCTTCTAAGAATTTACTAACTGTTTTAAACATCAGTATTTAGAGTAGTAGAAGAAGAACTACACAAAAGATAGAGGGGGACTCCTAGCTCTGCGGACGCTGCAGATGTACCTTGAAGACTCCGTAACAGCAGCAAGTGCACAACTAATAGCAAGGCTGGAATGATGTACCTGGATCTGCACACAAAAACATGTGTAGAAGAGTAGCATGAGTACACCACAATGGTACCCAGTAAGTGTCAAGTCTAACCTCGGTCGAGTAGTGACGAGGTCAAGTCAGGACCATTGGCTTATAATAAATAAAGCAGAAAAATGTACACTATAATAAAAGACTGGAATGAAACAAAGGAAAACACAGCAATGATAGCAATACAGTACACAGGGATAAACAGCAGGGGATCTCCCGAGATACCGTGTCGTAGTCCCAAAATAAATATGCAAAGAGATCTCCCGAGGTACCGCCTCGTAGTCTCAAAAGTAAATATACAGGGAGAACTCCCGAGGAACCGCCTCATAGTCTCAAAAGTATATGTGCAGGAAGAACTCTCGAGGAACCGCCTCGAAGTCTAAAAAGTAAATGTGCAGGGAGAACTCCCGAGGAACCGCCTCCTAGTCTCAAAAGTAAATGTGTAGGGGGATCTCCCGGGATACCGCCCCGTGGTCCCAAAGTAAATAGTCAGCCCAAACAAATGAATATAATAGTTACAGCAAGAAACCTACAATTCAGACCAAGTACAAGTCAAGAAAAGAAACAAGAATCCTCTAAACATGCTGCAAAGACTTCAGATAAGTAATTAAGGCATGTAGACATGCTATTCTAGGCTAACAGGATAACTACACAAGCTAGTATACTCAATAAGATGAAAACAGGTTATTATTAAGTAAAAATCGGGCTTTTCAACAAATAGCTCGTGTATGCACTCAGCACCTCGCGTACACGGTGCTCTCATATCATAACAACACCAAATCCTAAGGGGATTTCCCCCACACAAGGTTAGGCAAGCCACTTACCTCGAACCAAGCTCAATTAATTGATAATAATGCCTTTTCCACGAATATTCGACTCTGAATGGCCCAAATCTAGCCGAAATCAATTACATATCATAAATATAACTACAAGAAACTAATCTAGTTAATGAAATCAAAGCTAAAGCGAGACATTAAAAAATCGCCCTAAAAAGTCTCTCCGGGCCCACGTCTCGGAATCGGGTAAACATCACAAAATATGAACACCCATTCACCCACGAGTTCACTCGTACCAAAATTATCGAAATCCGATGTCAAAACCTCAATCAATACTCAAAATCTTAGTTGAAGAACTTCTTCCTATTTTTCCCAAATTTTCAACCCAAATCCGAAATTAAATGATAAAATCAACCATAGATTAGTGGAATATAACCATAAAGGAATTAAGAATCGTTACCCAAAAGCTTTCTCTAAAAATCCCACAAAGAATCACGCAATCCGAGCTCTCAAAGTCCCAAAATTAAAAATGGGATAAAACCCTCGAATTTGGCCCTTTTCTGCCCAACGATCTTGCACCTGCGGGCCCTTAGTCTTATATGCGACGTCGCACTTGCGAAAAAATCATCACAGGTGCGGACTCCACTTATGGCCAAGGTTTCTACTTTTACGGACCAGGGATCGCAACTGCGATCTTGCTTCTGCGGAGACCTTTCCTCTTCTGCGATCCCAGGCCTCCTAGGCTCCCCGCTTCCGAGTTCAAACTTCCGCAGAAGTGACTCTGCTCCTGCGGCTTTCATGTCACACCCGCGACCACAGGTCAAACTCCTCCAGACTGCACCTACGGTCTTCCTCTCGCACGTGCGTGCCCGCACTTGCGGTCTCCCTTCCGCAGGTGCGAAACACCAGAAACCAGCAAATCTCAGCAATTGCCTAAGTCTAAATTTTAATCCGTTAAGCATCTGAAACAGACCCGAGGCTCCCGAAACCTCAACCAAATATACTAACCAGTCCTAAAATATCATACAAACATAGTTGAGCCCTCAAATCACATCAAACAACGCTAAAATCACGTATCACCCTCCATTTGAAACTTAAAGAACTTGAAACTTCAAATTTCTATAACTGATGTCGAAACCTATCAAACCACGTCTGATTGACACCAAATTTTGCACACAAGTCATATTCAATATTACGGACCTACTCCAACTTCCGGAATCTGAATCCGACCCCGATAGCAAAAAGTCCACTACAAGTCAAATTCTCCAAAAATTCGACTTTCGTCATTTCAAGCCTAAATAAGCTACAGACCTCCAAAACACAATCCGGACACGCCCCTAAGTCCAAAATCACCGAACGAAACTAACGGAACCAACAAAACCCCATTTCGGAGTCGTCTTCACATAGTTCCAACTACGGTCAAAATTCTAAGACTTAAGCTTCCGTTTAAGGACTAAGTGTCCCAAAACACTCCAAAACCAAAAACGAAACCTCCCAGCAAGTCATATAAGCTGAAATAGATACGGGGAAAGCAGTAAATAGGGGATCGGGACCATAACTCTCAAAACGACCGGCCGAGTCGTTACACCTACTCCTAATACATATGGGATTAAGGTTATTTACTACTATTTAACTACCAAACTAACATGGTCAAAGTGTCAAACAATCAAAATAATTCTCCAAAATTTTTATTAATGAACCGTTTGGTGGAAAATTAATGGTTCATGAGGTAATTTTTTCAAGTATTCAGTGTCTTCTTGCTTCGTGTCGGAAACGAATAAGAGCATCCAATAAAAGATGATTTGGTTTTTCCTGAACAGTTGGTTATCAATCCCAATGGTAATAGTGGTGCATTTAATCAGAGAAATATTTCTATCATTAGATTAAAACGCAATTTGTTCAAATCGCACGATAGAATTAAAAAGATATCTTAGCTAGTAGAAATGAATATGTTGATCAACTAAATAAAAGGTTGATTGTAAAATTTAATAATAAAAATAAAATATTTTTTAGTTTTTGACTCAGTAGAAAATGATACCAGTAATTACTACCAAGAAGAATACTTAAATACTTTAATACTAAATAGCTTTCTACCATACATGTTTATTGTCAAATTTATTACTTCTTACGTATGTTAGTGTCACCGTATATATAATAAACTAAGTTAAAATTGATCTTCCATTATATATAGTTAATTTTGGAAAACAAATATGTCTGTCATACTACTGAAAAACTTAGATACGCCGAATAGCTTATGTAATAGCACGCAGATGGTATATAGAAGTTTTGACAATAACGTCATACATGCAAAAATTATGATACTGGTCAATGTTCTTCTAAGTATATTCTTATCCCTGAATTCAACTTTCGTCTTCCAAAACTATTGAATATCCTTTTAAATTTGTGTTCAAATAATATTTAATATGTTTATATTTTGCAAATATAACAAATAAAGCACAAGGATAAATATCCTAAATATTGGACTATATTTACCACAATATATTTTCTTACACGAACAACTGTATGTTGCACTTTCAAGAGAGATATCAAGATCGACAACAAGAGTTTTGGTTAAGGCAGAGCAACCAAAGCATTAGGAGGAAACATACACAAAAAAATATTGTCCACAAAAAAGTGTATGATAAGATACCATCAAATTAAATACTTTTAAACTATAATATATAATTACCTAACTAACATGACAAAATTGATCATTTGTGTAAGTTTTGATGATGTCCTTTTATTTTAAATTTATGTATTATGCTAATGTAATAATATTTTTCGGCATTTAGATGATTGTTGTATTATTATATATAAAATTTCTCTCATTAATTAAATTTTATTGTTCATTTATATAAATAAATGTTTAAATCATCACGTGTCATTATTAACGTGCAACGCGCGTTTATAGATACTAGTTATTAGAAAAAGCATGAATACAATGTCAATTGACCAAAATAACCTTAAAAATAAATTTCAAACTAGACAAAATAGTCAATTAATATTTATGTAATATTTAGGACTTTGAAATGATTTAGGACTTTTAAAATCAATTAGAATCTTGCTTATTAAATGTTTTACCTTTTTCAATAAGGAAACTTAAATATGTACTTCATACATCATCGTACAAGTAACATAGTACCAAGTAAAAATCAACGAATGTATTCTTCCAAAGCAAAGGTAAACTTACATCCAATCCAGGGCTATTGTCTAGTCCGACTCAGAGTCTAAAATATGTTGTATTACGTGCCTATTAATAAGTTTTGGTTGCTTTATGATATGGTGTGAATGCAAGGCGTGATTAAGGTAGGCCTGGAAATCATATTTAAACATTCACGAACACTTTTTCGCCGTTTCTACATTGAAATAGAACACGTAATTTCCTTAACAAAAGCCTTATACCTCCCCCACAACTTGCCGCATAGCCACTCTTTCCAACCGGCAAACAACATAATTTGAAAAGATGTCAACCATGTATCTATGAACAATAGACCATAGTATGTTCTTTCTTCCATATGCTATATATCATATTCTGTATCCTTATAAGTCTACATGTTTTTAATACGTTTCTAAGCCATGAAAAGCTATACTCCCTCTGTTTCAAATTAGATGAGATACTTTCTTTTTTAGTTTGTTCCAAAATAAATGACATATTTCTAAATTAGGGAATAATTTAACTTTAAACTCTTCATTTTATCTATTTTACCTTTAATGGGAAGCTTTTATAACCACACAAATGTCATGGCACCACAAAGTTTTTACCCCTTAAGCTTTTAAGACCACAAGTTAAAAAAGTCTTCATCTTCTTTCTTAAACTACGTGCCGAGTCAAACTACATCATCTAAATTGAAACGGAGGGAGTATATATTTAAAAAATTGAGAAAATGACCCTCTATAGCCCCTCAAAATTTTAATAGCCCATGTTTTTTCCCATTGACACGAAATGTCCCTTCGGCCCAAATATATTACATTTAATAGTCCGAAATGTATATTTTGTATACTTTTTGTATAGTGATAGTCTATTTTGTATATTTTTTGTATAGTGACAGTCTATTTTATATATAAATTGTATAGTGACAGTCTATTTTGTATATAAATTGTATAGCGACAATCTATTTTGTATATATTTTGTATAATGATAGTCTATTTTGTATATATTTTGTATAGTGACAGTCTATTTTGTATATATTTTGTATAGTGACAGTCTATTGTATATCTTTTGTATAGTGACAGTCTATTTTGTATATTTTTTGTATAGTGACAGTCTATTTTGTATATATTTTGTATCCCGAGCAATTTTATCTATCCAACGTGTATAGACTCTTGTATGATGTATAAAAGTGTATATATATTATTCTTCTACCTTAACCTTATCTATCCAACGTGTATAAACTATTTTGTATAAAAATTTATAATTAAGAGGCTGCTAATATTTCTATTAAAGCAACAATCAAAGAACGGTAATGAACAAAAACAATAGGTCCATCTCACAGAAGGATTGAAGTAATTTTATTGAATCAGCACTCACAAGACTCGTGTTACTCTAATTAGTTTTTTTTATTTAAATTTTTTGCTATTTTTTAGTTTCTATTAAGCAAGCATAAATTTTATTTTGCTAATTGTAAGTGTTAGTAATTCGTAATATGAAAAACTGGCCATCTCTCTTACAAATATTTAAAGGGTATTTTACACCTTTTAATTTTTATCCATAAAACAGGAGACTGATTCAAAATGGTCCAACTTGACTTAAAAAGTAAAATGTGACACTTATTCAGATTAGAGGAATATAAAGACGAAACCTTTAGAAGAAAAAAGATGAGAGAGAGAGAAATTAAAACTTGCTCGTTTCACCGTAAGTTGGTGCTTTTGGTTTTGGTTATATGAAATTTTCATTTCATTTCTCTATTTCTTTAGTTATTAAACAAGAAGTGATATCGACTTTGAAATAGCTTTCAGTTGTCTACTAAATCCCACAAATCAAATATAGTTAAATAGGAAAATTGATTTATTTTTAAAAATTCAACAATTTATGGTGGAGAAATAATGAAGTGTAGTAGATCATAATAGATTAAAAACTTTACTTTGCAACTTGAAGAGTTGATCAAATGGGTCAACGTATTTTTTTGTGTGTAGCCAATATAATAAGTTTTACGCTATAACGTATAATCAAATTTAATAGGCTAGAAATTGTCTTAATTTAGTGCGGAACGGTCATAAATGAAGTTTGCTCTTAAAAATTCATGACAACTTAAGTGTTGAGTCGCAAAATGTTCCTGGTACAAATGAATGATGGTGCATTCAAGTTACAGACTCGGTAATGTGCCACTGCCTATCCATTAGAGGCTAATACTTTGATACATATGTTGCTCGATATTAAAGAAATTCTTGTGGATATTTTATTGGGTTCTAACCTTGTGGCATAATTAGTCTGTATTAACCGTGTCCTTATAAGAAGACCTCTAGCAGGTATGTATATTTGGTGTTTGTGTCATTGGGAGATTAGATAGATATAATTAAATATGTATATATAAAATATCTTTCATGGTGATGAAAATGGACTTAGAATTGGAGTTTGATTAGCACAATCAATCAGTGACGGATTCAAAAATTTATGCAAGCTGGTTCAGAAAAAAATTAAATCCTCAACTTCATCCGATAATATATGCAATATCAGTCTTAACAAATAGAGTTTACCTTCCGTTTATGTTTGGGTTCATAATAAAAACTTCCAAAAAAAGATTTGCCCCCTAACTTTTTTTTTCTTTTTCTTTTTCCTATTCTTAGGCTGCCCTTTAAAAACATACTATAAAGATAAGTGTAATGACCTAATCGGTCATTTTAACTTTTAGAACCCCGTTCCCTAAAATAAAAATTTCCGTAGGTGCTTGTAATGAATTATGACTTGCGGGGATGGTTGGTTCGGGATTTGGAAGTGTTTGAGGTGAAACCGGAACACTTGGTTCCTTAAGTTGGCCTTAAAGTGCTAAGTTTGACTTCGGTCAACATTTTGAGAAAACGACCCCGGAATAGAATTTTGATGATTCCAACAGCTCCGTATGGTGATTTTGGACTTAGGAGCGTGATCGGAATTTTATTTGGAAGTCCCTCGTGAATTTAGGCTTGAAATGGCTAAAATAGGAATTTAATGTTTGAAATTTTGACCGGGGAGTTGACTTTTTGATACCTGAGTCGGAATCCAGTTCCGAAAATTTTTATAGCTCCGTTATGTAAATTATGATTTGTGTGTAAAATTTGAGGTCAATCGGAGTTGATTTGATAGGTTCCAACATTGAATGTAGAAGTTGAAAACTCTTAGTTTCATTAAGCTTGAATTGGGGTATGATTCATGGTTTTAGCGTTGTTTGATGTGATTTAAAGGTTCGACTAAGTTCGTATGATGTTTTAGGACTTGTTGGTATATTTGGTTGAGGTCCCGAGGGCCGCGGGTGAGTTTCGAATGGCTAACGGATCAAAAATTTGAGTTAAAAAGCTGCTGCAATTTTTCCTCTTCTGTTGGACATTCTGGGCTGTGATCGAGCCCAGATACCGAGCCAGATATCGAGCCCAGAGTTGACGAGGTGCAGGCTCAAGCTAGAGTATCGAAGACGTGATCGAAGGTCCAACTCGAGGGCCATGATCGAAGGTCCAGCTCGAGGGCCAGGATCGAGACCCAAGATCGAGGGTCACGATCGAAGGCTCAAGCTCGATGCCATGATTGAGGCTATGATCGAAGTCCCAACCTCAATACCCTGATCGAGGCCATGATCGAGGTCCAGGCTCGAGCCTGTGATCGAAGTCGCGATCGAAGGCAAGGCTCGAGGGCATGATCGAAGGTATGGCTCGAGGGCTAGGATCGAGACCCAAGCTCGATGCCCTGATCGAAGGCACAACATCGATGCCATGATCGAAGGCACATGTTCGATACCGCGATCGAGGCCCAGTTCGAGGACCAGTTCCGAAGGCTGCTGGGCAGTTTTATAAAAAGAGGGCATTCGTCCCATTTGCCATTTTTGACGAACTTGAGCTTGAGCAGAGACGACTTTTGGCAGATTTTCAAGGGGAAAACATTGGGGTAAGTGATTCTAACTCAGATTTGGTCTACATATACAAGTGTATCATTATTTTTCACAATTTAATTAGTGTTTTGAGATTTGAGATTTGGAAAAGTTTAGAAATCTCATAGAAACGAATTTTTGAGATTTCGATATCGATTCGGAGTCGGATTTGAGTGAAACTGGTATGGTTGGATTCGTAATTGAATGAGTTATCGGATTTCATAACTTTCGCCGAATTCCGAGATGTGGGTCCCGCGGGCGAATTTTTAATTAATTTCGGGATTTTGATTCAAAATGTAGTATTTCCTCATAGAATTTATTTCCTATAATTTTTAGTGATTTTATCGAATTATTTTGGCTAGATTCGAGCCAGACAGAGTTGGATAATCGTGGAAAAGGCAAAATTATGGATTAAATTGGAGCAAGACGAGGTAAGTCTCTTGTCTAATCTTGTGAGGGGGAAATTACCTCATAAGTGATTAAAATTAAATAATTGTTGCTAATTGTGGGGGGCCCATGTACGCACGAGGTGAGCTACGTACGCACGTGGTTACGAGAGTCGGTGCGTAGTTACTATTAATGCTAAAGTCCGGGTAGTTTAGGACTCAAAGCATGCCTTGTGTAAATTGTATTCTTTGATTTATTTATATTAATTGTTATCTATATGAATATACTGTGAATTGTTAGATAAAGATATTAAAGGATGGAAAGCTCATAGGCTTGATTGTCTGTTTAAATTAATTAATTATTAAAATAAATTGTTCTCCTCCCAAATTCATCTTATAATGAATATACTCTCCTTTCGGAGGCACATAAGAAAATGTCCTCCTTTCTTGTGGAGCGGGCCGAACGCCTCGGCAGGATAGATGCATCTATGGATCGCGTCGCACGTCCCTCGACAGTGTACACGACACTCTGGATCGGGTCGTACGTCCTCGGCAGAAATCGTGCTTAATAAAAATAATTACACGATACTTTAATAATTTATTTCAGCTTGTGAAGCTAATTAATAAATTGAAAAATCCTTGAAATTTAATAAATTATTATTCTTGCTTGTTTAGGAATTAATTGTTACTCCTGTAAATGAGATTTAATTGATAAATTGGAATTTATTTAAATTGATGGAATTTAATTAATATATTGAGAATTGTTACATTTGAATGAATTTGATTATTTCCGCTGATTAAATAAATTATTTGTAAATTCTGTAAATCATGCTGATTTGAATATTCTAATTCTATTTCAATTATTATTGACCCATAGTGAGTGTCAAAGTCGGCCATCTCGTCTCTACCATTTCGAGATTAGGCTTGATACTTACTGGGTACACGTTGTTTACGTACTCATACTACACTTGCTGCACTTTTTGTGCAGGATCTGAGACAGGTACTGGTGGAGAATCTATCATCACATACCCACGTCATCCCGAGGCATAGTGGTGAGCTGCCTTTCTGCGCCGTTCTGCAGCTACCAGTGTCTCTTCTGATATTTATATTCTGTCTATTTCATTTCAGACAGTATTTGGAGTTTTGTATAATCTACTAGATGCTCATCACTTGTGACACCGGGTCTTGACACACATATTAGTAGAAATTGGTATTTTATTATCTTCTTGGAATAAAAGTTTAACCAATGTATGTTTGACTTATTAGTTGGCTTGCCTAGCTGTAGTGTGGGGCACCATCACGACCTATAGGTGAAATTGGGTCATAACAATATGGTATCAGAGCACTAGGTTCACGTAGGTCTCACAAGTTATGAGCAGACCTTATAGAGTCTTGCGGATCGGTACGGAGATGTCTGTACTTATCTTCGAGAGGCTATATGGTGTTAGGAAACTACCTTTCTTCATATTCTATCGTGCAATTGATGTAGTACTAAATATCCTTCTCATATTCTCTCACAGATGGTGAGAACACGCTCTAATGAGATTCCAGACCAGGGAAGAGCTACTCCCCCAGTTGCTAGAGGCCGAGGCAGAGGCCGAGGGAGGGCTCCAGCCCATGGTAGAGGGCGAGGACGTCCCAGGACTATTCCGGTTATGCCGCCAGTGAATCCAGCAGAAAATCCCATTATTGAGGAGCAGGGTGAGGTGCCTGTGGCAGAGCCAGCTCCGGTGGACTTCACATCTGCACCGGGATTTCAGGATGTCATGGGTCGTATGCTGTGATTCATGGATAATATGACTCAGGCCGGTTTATTTCCGTCAGACCCAGCCACATCTCAGGCGGGCGGGGGAGCACAGACCCCTACTGTGCAGGCTCATGGACAGGCAGCTGCTGTATATCAGACCCAGGGTGCACTACCCGTGTGTGGAGTCCAGCCAGTGGCAGCAGCTACACCTGAGCCCAGGCCAGCTGTAGCCGCCGATCCTCAGAAACTATTGGACAGATGGACTAGACTACATCCTCCTGTCTTCGGGGGTGAGCGACATGAGGATCCACAGGATTTCATTGATCGTTGCAAGGATAGACTGTACAACATGAGGATATTGGAATCCCATGGGGTTGATTTCGCTACTTTTCAGCTAGAGGGTAGAGCCCGTAGATGGTGGCAGTCTTATGCTCTTGGCAGACCAGCAGATTCTCCTCCCATGACTTGGGACAGGTTCACCCGTATCTTCTTGGACAGGTATATTCCACCCTCCCAGAGGGAAGAGTTGCGGTTTCAGTTTGAGCAGCTCCAGCAGGGTCAGATGTCAGTGACTGATTATGAGGCGAGGTTTTCTGAATTATCTCGCCATGCACTAATGATACTCCCTACTGAGGCGGAGAGAGTGCGAAGGTTTGTAGCCGGTTTACATACTGGTATTCAGGCCACTATGGCTCGAGAGGTTGAGATGGGTACTTCTTATGAGCGAGTTGTGGAGATAGCCCGGAGGATTGAGGGTGTACGTCAGCGGAACCGAGAGCAGATTTTGAGAGATAAGCGGTTCAGGTACTCTGGAGAGTTTAGAAGTGCTCCGTCTGGGGGCAGAGGTCAGTTCGTGAGGGGACAGTCCAGCAGACCCCCATATCCAGCACCACCACCTCCTCGAGGTGCTCCAATGTGACCTTATCTCAGTGCTATCCTAGAGAGTTCTTACCGCCCACCAGCTATTCAGGGTCCTCCCAGTGGGTATTGAGGTCCCCAGGGCCAGACACTTAGTCAACAGCCCATCACACCGAAGAATTGTTACGAGTGTGGGGATCCCAGTCACATGCAGAGGTTTTGCCCCAGGCTTCGAGGTAGACTAGTACAACAGGGTCATCAGCCTATGCTTACTGGACCAGTTGCTCCACCAGTAGTCCGACCACCCAGAGGTGGAGGACAGGTGGGTAGGGGCCGTCCTAGAGGTGGAGGTCAGCCAAGCGGAGGCCAGACAGTTGGCGCTCCAGCTCGGTTTTATGCTTTTTCGGCTAGACCAGATGCAGAGGCCTCAGATGCTGTGATTACAAGTATTATTTCTGTTTGTGGCAAAGATGCCTCAGTATTATTTGATCCAGGATCTACATATTCATATGTGTCATCTCTATTTGCTCCATTCCTGGGTGTTTCTCGTGAGTCCTTGAGTACTCTTGTATATGTGTCCACTCCTGTGGGCGATTCTGTTGTCGTGAACCGGATCTACCGGTCTTGTATTATTACATTCTGTGGTTATGAAACTAGAGAAGATCTCTTATTGCTTGAAATGACCGATTTTGAAATTATTCTGGGTATGGACTGGTTATCTCCATATCATGCTATTCTAGATTGTCATGCCAAGACTGTTACCTTGGCTATTCCAGCATTGCCTAAGCTGGAGTGGAAGGGTTCGCCTGTTAGTTCATTTAATAGTTATTTCTTTTATAAAGTCTCAACACATGGTTGAGAAGGGTTGTTTAGCTTATCTAGCCTATGTTCGGGATACTACTACAGAGATTCCTGCTATTGATTCAGTGCCTGTAGTTCGGGAGTTCCCCGATGTATTTCCGTCAGATCTTCCAGGTATGCCACCTGATCGTGATATTGATTTCTGTATTGACTTGGCTTCAGATACCCAGCCTATATCTATCCCACCGTATCGCATGGCTCCGAAAGAATTGAAAGAACAGCTTGAAGAGTTACTAGCCAAAGGGTTTGTCAGACCGAGTGTATCGCCTTGGGGTGCACCGGTATTATTTGTGAAAAAGAAGGATGGAACAATGCGGATGTGTATTGATTATCGCCAATTGAACAAAGTCACTATTAAGAACAAGTACCCGTTGCCGCGTATTGATGATCTATTTGACCAGTTGCAGGGTGCTAGGGTATTCTCTAAGATCGACTTGAGGTCGGGGTACCATCAGTTGAAGATTCGGGATTCGGATGTTCCGAAGACTGCTTTCCGTACTAGATATGGTCATTATGAATTTCTGGTAATGTCTTTTGGTTTAACTAATGCACCGGCAACATTTATAGATCTGATGAACAAGGTATTCAGGCCATATATTGACTCATTTGTCATTGTCTTCATTGATGACATTTTGATCTACTCACGTAGTAAGGAGGAGCATGAGCAGCATATGAGAGTAGTGCTTCAGACATTGCGGGAACAAAAGCTATATGCTAAGTTCTCTAAATGTGAGTTTTGGCTAGAGTCTGTAGCATTTTTTGGGACATATCGTATCGGGCGAAGGTATTAAAGTTGATCCCAAAAATATTGAGGCAGTTCAGAATTGGCATCGTCCCACTTCGGCGACGGAGATCAGGAGTTTTCTGGGTTAGGCAGGTTATTATCGTCGGTTCGTGGAAGGTTTTTCATCTATTGCAGCACCTTTGACCAAATTAACCCAGAAGGGTGCTCCATTCCAATGGTCCGATGATTGCGAGGTGAGCTTTCAGAAGCTCAAGACATCATTGACTACAACACCAGTGTTAGTGTTGCCTTCCGGTTCGGGGATGTATACAGTGTATTGCGACGCTTCGCACGTTGGCTTGGGTTGTGTATTGATGCAGGAAGGGCAAGTTATTGCATATGCTTCACGTCAGCTGAAGCCCCACGAAAAAAATTATCCGGTACATGATTTAGAGTTAGCTGCGATTGTTCACGCTCTTAAGATTTGGAGGCATTATCTTTATGGGGTGTCTTGTGAAGTTTACACTGATCATCGCAGTTTGCAGCATTTGTTCAAGCAGAGGGATCTAAATTTGAGACAGTGCAGATGGCTAGAGTTACTAAAAGATTATGATATTACTATTTTGTATCATCCGGGCAAAGCAAATGTGGTTGCAGATGCCTTGAGCAGAAAGGCGGAGAGTATGGGTAGTTTGGCTTTCATTTCAGCAGAGGAAAGACCATTAGCCTCAGATATTCAGTCTTTGGCTAACAGACTTGTGAGGCTAGATATTTCAGAGCCCAGCCGAGTTCTTGCATGTGTTGTGGCCCGGTCTTCACTATTTGAACAGATCAAGGCTCGCCAGTATAATGACCCACACCTGGTGATTCTTCGTGAAACGGTACTATGAGGTAGTGCCAAGGAAGTCACTATTGGTGCAGATGGTATTCTACGACTCCAGGATCGTCTGTGTGTTCCTAATGTGGATGAACTGAGGAAAAAGATCCTTGAGGAGGCACACAGTTCTCGATATTCTATTCATCCAGGTGCTATGAAGATGTATCATGACTTGAGGCAGCATTATTTGTGGCGACGAATGAAAAAGGACATAGTTGAGTATGTAGCTCGGTGTCTAAATTGCCAGCAAATTAAATATGAGCACCAGAGGCCAGGTGGCCTACTCCAGCAGATGACCATACCAGAGTAGAAATGGGAACGAATTACTATGGATTTTGTAGTTTTGTTGCTGCGGACCTTGAGGAAGTTTGATGCAGTTTGGGTGATTGTTGACAGGTTGACCAAGTCGGCACATTTTATTCCTGTTGTAACTACGTATACTTCAGAGAGGTTGGCCCAGATTTATATTCAGGAGATAGTTCGGTTGCACGGTGTGCCAATTTCCATCATATCAGATAGAGGCCCTCAGTTTACTTCACATTTCTGGAGAGCAGTACAGAGTGAGTTGGGGACCCGTGTAGAGCTCAGCACAGCCTTTCATCCGCAGACCGAAGGACAGTCAGAGAGGACAATTAAGATTTTGGAGGATATGCTCAGGGCATGTGTGATTGACTTTGGAGGTCAGTGGGATCGTTTCTTGCCTTTGGCCGAGTTTGCTTATAATAACAGTTAACAATCCAGCATCGAGATGGCTCCATTTGAGGCTTTATATGGTCGGCGATGTCATTCACCTATCGGATGGTTTGAGCCAGGTGAGGCTAAGTTATATGGTACTGATTTGGTAAGGGATGCCTTGGAAAAGGTAAAGTTGATTCAGGAGCGACTTCGTACAGCACAGTCCAAACAAAAGAGTTACGCGGATCAGAAAGCGTGTGATATATCATTTATGGTAGGTGAAAAAGTTCTCTTGAAGGTTTCGCCGATGAAGGGAATTTTGAGATTCGGGAAGAAGGGCAAGTTGAGC
The DNA here is from genome assembly GCF_000390325.3 of Nicotiana tomentosiformis. Classification (NCBI taxonomy): domain Eukaryota; kingdom Viridiplantae; phylum Streptophyta; class Magnoliopsida; order Solanales; family Solanaceae; genus Nicotiana; species Nicotiana tomentosiformis. The sequence goes on along the minus strand of NC_090815.1, from coordinate 135,298,093 downwards.
CCAAGGTTTATAGGCCCATTTGAGGTGTTGAAACGAGTTGGGGAGGTTGCTTATGAGCTTGCATTGTCTCCCAGCCTATCGGGAGTTCATCCAATTTTTCACGTATCTATGCTCCGGAAGTATCATGCCGACCTATCACATGTGTTAGACTACAGCACAGTTCAACTAGATAATAGCTTGGGTTATGAAGAGGAGCCAATTTCCATTGTTGATAAACAGGTTCGCCAGTTGAGATCCAAGAGGATTTCTGCAGAAAAAGTCCAGTGGAGGGGCCAACCAGTCGAAGAAGCGACTTGGGAGACCGAGGAAGACATGCGGAGCAGATATCCACACTTATTCAGCACTTCAGGTATAATTCTAAACCTGTTCGAGGACGAACGTTTGTTTAAGAGGTGGAGAATGTAATAACCCAACCGGTCATTTTAACTTTTAGAACCCCGTTCCCTAAAATAAAACTTTTCGTAGGTGCTTGTAATGAATTATGACTTGCGTGGATGGTTGGTTCGGGATTTGGAAGTGTTTGAGGTGAAACCGGAACACTTGGTTCCTTAAGTTGGCCTTAAAGTGCTAAGTTTGACTTCGGTCAACATTTTGAGAAAACGACCCCGGAATAGAATTTTGATGATTCCAACAACTCCGTATAGTAATTTTGGACTTAGGAGCATGATCGAAATTTTATTTGGAAGTCCCTAGTGAAATTAGGCTTGAAATAGCTAAAATAGAAATTTAATGTTTGAAAGTTTGACCGGGGAGTTGACTTTTTGATACCGGAGTCGGAATCCAGTTCCGAAAATTTCATAGCTCCGTTATGTAAATTATGACTTGTGTGTAAAATCTCAGGTCAATCGTAGTTGATTTGATAGGTTCCAATATTGAATGTAGAAGTTGAAAACTCTTAGTTTCATTAAGTTTGAATTGGGGTATGATTCATGGTTTTAGCGTTGTTTGATGTAATTTAGAGGTTCGACTAAGTTCGTATGATGTTTTAGGACTTGTTGGTATATTTGGTTGAGGTCCCGAGGGCCGCGGGTGAGTTTCGGATGGCTAACGGATCAAAAATTTGAGTTAAAAAGTTGCTGCAATTTTTCCTCTTCTGTTGGACATTCTGGGCTGTGATCGAGCCCAGATACCGAGCCCAGGGTTGACGAGGTACATGCTCGAGCTAGAGTATCGAAGCCATGATCGAAGGTCCAACTCGAGAGCCATGATCGAAGGTCCAGCTCGAGGGCCAGGATCGAGACCCAAGATCGAGGGTCACGATCGAAGGCTCAAGGTCGATGCCATGATTGAGGCTATGATCGAAGTCCCAACCTCGATACCCTGATCGAGGCCATGACCGAGGTCCAGGCTCGAGCCTGTGATCGAAGTCGCGATCGAAGGCAAGGCTCGAGGGCATGATCGAAGGTATGTCGAGGGCTAGGATCGAGACCCAAGCTCGATGCCCTGATCGAAGGAACAACCTCGATGCCCTGATCGAAGGCACATGTTCGATACCGCGATCGAGGCCCAGTTCGAGGACCAGTTCCGAAGGCTGCTGGGCAGTTTTATAAAAAGAGGGCATTCGTCCCATTTGCCATTTTTGACGAACTTGAGCTTGAGCAGAGACGACTTTTGGCAGATTTTCAAGGGGAAAATATTGGGGTAAGTGATTCTAACTCAGATTTGGTCTACATATACAAGTGTATCATTGTTTTTCACAATTTAATTAATGTTTTGAGATTTGAGATTTGAAAAAGTTTAGAAATCTCATAGAAACGAATTTTTGAGATTTTGGTATCGATTAGGAGTCGGATTTGAGTGAAACTGGTATGGTTGGATTCGTAATTGAATGGGTTATCGGATTTCATAACTTTCGCCGGATTCCGAGATGTGAGTCCCGCGGGCGAATTTTTAATTAACTTCGGGATTTTTATTCAAAATGTAGTATTTCCTCATAGAATTTATTTCCAATAATTTTTAGTGATTTTATCGAATTATTTTGGCTAGATTCGAGCCAGACAGAGTTGGATAATCGTGAAAAAAGCAAAATTATGGATTAAATTGGAGCAAGACGAGGTAAGTCTCTTGTCTAATCTTGTGAGGGAGAAATTACCTCATAGGTGATTAAAATAAAATAATTGTTGCTAATTGTGGGGGGCTACGTACGCACGTGGTGACGAGAGTCCGTGCGTAGTTACTATTAATGCTAAAGTTCGGGTAGTTTAGGACTCAAAGCATGCCTTACTTGTGTAAATTATATTCTTTGATTTATTTATATTAATTGATATCTATATGAATATACTGTGAATTGTTAGATAAAGATATTAAAGGATGGAAAGCTCATAGGCTTGATTGTCTGTTTAAATCAATTAATTGTTAAAAGAAATTATTCTCCTCCCAAATTCATCTTATAATGAATATACTCTCCTTCCGGAGGCACATAAGAAAATGTCCTCCTTTCTTGTGGAGCGGGCCGAACGCCTCGGCAGGATAGATGCATCTATGGATCGCGCTGCATGTCCCTCGACAGTGTACACGACACTCTGGATCGGGTCGTACGTCCTCGGCAGAAATCGTGCTTAATAAAAATAATTACACGATACTTTAATAATTTATTTCAGCTTGTGAAGCTAATTAATAAATTGAAAAATTCTTGAAATTTAATAAATTATTATTCTTGCTTGTTTAGGAATTAATTGTTACTCCTGTAAATGAGATTTAATTGATAAATTGGAATTTATTTGAATTGAAGGAATTTAATTAATATATTGAGAATTGTTACAATTGAAGGAATTTGATTATTTCCGCTGATTAAATAAATTATTTATAAATTCTGTAAATCATGCTGATTTGAATATTCTAATTCTATTTCAATTATTATTGACCCATAGTGAGTGTCAAAGTCGGCCATCTCGTCTCTACCACTTCGAGATTAGGCTTGATACTTACTGGGTACACGTTATTTACGTACTCATACTACACTTGCTGCACTTTTTGTGCAGGATCTGAGACAGGTACTGGTGGAGGACCTATCATCACATACCCACGTCATCCCGAGGCATAGTGGTGAGCTGCCTTTCTGCGCCGTTCTGCAGCTACCAGTGTCTCTTCTGATATTTATAATTTGTCTATTTCATTTCAGACAGTAGTTGGAGTTTTGTATAATCTACTAGATGCTCATCACTTGTGACACCGGGTCTTGGCATACACATTGGTAGAAATTGGTATTTTATTATCTTCTTGGAATAAAAGTTTAACCAGTGTATGTTTGACTTATTAGTTGGCTTGCCTAGCTGTAGTGTTGGGCGCCATCACGATCTATAGGTGAAATTGGGTCGTGACAATAAGTTTTAATAGTTTTTTGTTTACTTTCTTAACTTTAACAATTTATTAAACTTTACAAATTTTTAATAATTTTATTTAACAAATATCAATTTAATCGATACCAAAATACTAAATTTGACTTATTTGTTAAATTTTACAAGTTAACAAACTCGAATGTTTTTTATTTTAACTAGCTAATTATTGCAGACAATAAACAAATAGAAGGGAACTATACGCTAAACTACATTAATAATTTTAAAATATAAGAATTTTAGAACTATAAAAATATTCTAAATTAAAACAAATAATGATAAATGAAAAAATCAATGTTTGGTCAACCACGAGATAGAGGCAAGTAGAATACTTAATAATATTTAAAAAGATTTCAAATAAAAAAGTATAAAATAGAGATAGAAGAATACTCTAACAAAAATAAATAAATAAATAAATCAATCAATATATATATATATATATATATATATATATATATATATATATATCTATAGTATCTTAGGTATTGGGTCTACATAAATCTTTGAAAGATTGAAACGTTAAAGTAGCCTATATGGGTCTTTTAAATCTACCGATTTTTGGAAAAACTAAAGAAATGTGCATGGATGGACTAGGTCAGATTTGGATGGACCCGCTTGCATGTGGGCCGGGGTCGGTCCTAAGTGGGCTTCGCGGGCCCGATCATAAGTAGGCTTCGCGGGCCCGGTCCTAGACGGGCCGGTCCTAAGCGGTCCCGGACTTCGCGGGCTTCTCGTTGGAACCGGTCCGGGAACGGGACCACGAACTAGCGGTCCCGTGTTAAGTGGGTCGGCCCCGGGCCTAAGTGGGCCCAAACGGTCCTAAGCGGGCCCAACGAAAATTTTCTATTTTTTAAATTATTTTTATACAAGTTAGAGAAAAAAATGGTAATAAAAATATCTAAGGCAATTCCTAGTAAATTATATTATAGAATTGTCACCTAAATTTTTTAATTCAAATTTAAAGACAAAAATATTATAAAGAGATATTCAAAGCAATGCGTTATAATATATATACTATACTATACTATATATACATCTTAAGATATATAAGCTATATTCGATTTACTATATATATTTCTTAAGATTTATACATTAATATTCGATTTATATACTATATATACATCTTAAGATATATATATATATATATATATATATATATATATATATATATATATATATATATATATATATATATATATAGTATACTATATATACATCTTATATATATATATACATCTTACTATATTAAGATGTATATATAGTATATCGTAAGATGTATACTATCGAATATGGCTTATATACTATGTATATAGTAAGATGTATATATATACTATCGAATATGCCTTATATACTATGTATATATAGTATAGTATATATATAGTATATATATGATATATATATATATATATATATATATATATATATATATATATATATATATATATATATATATATATATATATATATATATATATATATATATCTTAAGATGTATATATAGTATAGTATATATATAAGTTATATTTGATATATATATTTATATACTATCGAATATGGCTTAAGATATATATCTATCTATATATATATATACTATACTATATATACATCTTACTATGTATATAGTAAGATGTATATATATATATATATATATATATATATATATACATCTTACTATATTAAGATGTATATATAGTATATCGTAAGATGTATACTATCGAATATGGAATGAGCACAACAAGGTGCTAATACCACCATTGAGAAGAAAAAGAAACTAATCAAGATGTGCCAAAATACAAGTTACATATTAATTTACATAGTAATATAACGCAAGGCTACAACATTTGTGTTACTAGTAGCATTATCCATTGAAACTGACATTATTTTATCACTAATGCAAAAATATCTACAAATATCCGTAATCGTGCTAAAAATAAACTGCCTTGTGTGACGTGAATTAATTATTCTATAAGCAATAATGCGCTTTTGCATTATCCAATCCTCATCAATCCAATGACTGGTAACAGTAAGGTAATCACAGTCATTATCACTTCTACCAATATCAGTTGTAATAGCAACACGACAATTTATATGAGTAAATAAATAACGCAAATATTGTTCATATTCATGTTTATATTTATAAATATCACTCTTTACGGTTGTGCGAGGAAAACCTTTCTAAGTAGGATTATAAACTTTTCTAATATAATGCACAAAGTGAGGGTCAGAAGGAAAACTATAGGGTAAGCACATAACAGTAGCCATTTTTGCCAATTCTTCCTGATCTTTTTTTTGATCATAATATAAAATACCACAGGTAACAGTGTTAATTTTCGGTTGAAATTGATTTGACCCGGTACTAAAGTCAGCCTGACTAGGTGCACTTGTCCCCTAGGCCAAAGTTTTCATACGAAAATATCTAGCTTTATCTTGAGGGTGTAGCAATATGTGTCTAGTCAAACTTCCCGTCCCTACCCGACTTCCAACATATTTAAAAACTAACTCTTTGCCACAAGTTTTACACTTAGCCCTATTTTTTTCTCTTAGTTGAGTAAAAAATGGCCAAACAAGAGATGTTTCTGCCCGTTTAGAAGATTGTCTAGAAAAAGTAGGGGCAGTAACAGGAGGGTCAGATGGGGGATCATTTGGATTATTATTAGTTGGGTTAACTTCAGGAGCAAGACTAGTGGGTGTATTTTCATCCGGTTGCATTTCATCAAAATCTATTTCTTCATCATTATTTTCATCAATAGTTGGATTACCATAAAGAGCATTCATATATTCATGGTTTAATTGTTCACCGGGTGCAATATTATGGCAAAATTGACTCTCGATAAATTATAATAAACTATTATCGCTATCAAGAATAGGAGGTGTAGGACGGGTAACAGGTTTGGGCCGGGGAGTCGGGGGAAGTGGAGGAGGAATAGATTGGCCACTAGATTCACCACTCTTGGATTTTTCCTTATTTTTACTAAATATTTTTTTAAAGGAATAAGCCATCTTAATTAATCAAGCAAAGTAAATAAAACAAACAAAACTATAATATTAAAACTTAAGAGTTGGAACGAGTTTACCGAATTGACGAACAACTTGTTGAAAAATAATTATCGTTGAAGACTTGAAGACTTCAATTCACCAACTTCACAATTTTGCACAAATTGTAACAATTAAGTAAGCAATTATAGAGGTTGAGAGAGATTGATGATTTTGTGAGAAAAATAAAAGAATGAGGGGGTATTTATAGTTAAAAATAGGGGAAAAGTATAATTATAAAAAGTTTGGGGTTAAAACAAAATTTGGGGGGTTAAATGGCTATTTTGCAAATAGCCAACGGCTAGTTTTTAAATGGCCAAACGGTCAATTTTTTTTTTTTAAAAATTATCCGTTGGGACCGTTTAGGACCGCTTGAACCGGCCCACTTCTGAGCCGGTCCTGGTCCTAAACGGTCCCGGTCTCGCGGGCCTCCCCTATGAGATAGGTCCACTATCCGGCCCACCACTCCACGGTCCCGGTCCTATTCGGTTAGGACCGTTTAGGCCCACCGCCCATGTGAGCTTGCGGTCCTGGACCGGTCCCGGTCCTAACTGACCCACATGCCATCCCTAGCACCATGCCTCACCTTGTGTCAAGTGGTTTTAATGTTTATTTTGTTATTCTTTTTTGTTGCTTAGAAAAATAATTTATACATAAAAATAGTATATTTTTTGACGAAGCAGGTTCAGTTGAACCACTTGAATCAATGTGGGTCCGCCCCGGCAACCAACCTTAGCTCCATGAAGTATTTAGTATTTCAGTATTTGTGACGTATATGCTATTATTTTTATGGAGAGACGACTAACTTTTTGTTGCAATTAATAAAAGGGGACTTTTATCTTTTATGCAAGTCGACACATCAGACTATACCAGCTTTTTAACGAGTCCGGAACCAAAATATGATTCTTTTGGACTCAAATAACGAAAATATATGAAAACAAAATTAGTGACCAAAATATATATAACGCCATTTTAAAGGGCGCTATACCTTAACAGTCGTTTGCCCAATTAAGGTATAGCGCCCTTTAAAAGGGTGTTCTACATATAGCGTCTTTTATTAAGGCGCTATACCATTGATATAACGCCTTAATAAAAGGCGGTATACATATTTTGTGGGCCCACCAATAACTCTTCTGCGCTTAACTGACATAACAATAATTCAAATGTGTATAGCGCTTTTATTAAAGGCGTTATACCTCAAAAAATTCAACCCCCATTGCCTTATTTAAAGACGTTAAGGATTTTGTAGAAATTCATTGAGAATAATTCTAAGTCTTGTGAAATTTTTATTCCTTAAGTTGTTTTTCATTTTGTCATAATGTCTGAAGAGCGAAGAATTAGGGTTTCATTATATTGGGTGGGGGGAGGGGGAGGGGGATGAGGTTGTGGTGGCGAATAACTCAGTAAACTATAGTTTATCTCCATAGTCTCATGTTAAAACTTAACATGGAGTACGATACATTGGTATCGTTGATATGTAAAAAAATGAGCGTGAACAAACGTTCGGTGAACCTTAAAATAATCGGAAGATATACATATTCTAGGACTCCGCAAGGGGTTGCTTGTTATGCTGAGTTTAACATTGAAGACGATGAAATTGTGAGAGATATTTTGAGGACTCCGTATTCTGTGGGGCTTTCTCAGGGAGGGTGGTCCCTGAGAAAGCCACACATATCGTCTACTCTCCGGGCGCAGAACGTCTGGGCAAGTAACTGTCCCTCCCATATGTGGGACAACCTATTATCGCCTTGTAACGACAGTAGCTGCAGGCTGGCAGGTCCGGGATGCAAAGGCGGAACTTCCATGTCGTCTACTGTAAATTAAACAATATTAATTTCATTAGTTTACTTTAATATGTTAGTTTTATTATTTTACATAATTATACAAGATTTAATTATTAAATATTCGCATATGGGTTCTGGGCTCGATATTTGAGGCCCAGTAGCACCAAGATATTCTGAATTCTTGTGTTAATGATGAGAAAATTTACATGTTAGTTTTATTATTTTATATGTTAATTTTATTATTTTATAAGTTAGTTTTATTATTATATATTTTTGTTTATTACTCACTTATTTTTTACTATAATAGAATTATATAATTAATTTTTATAATTATACAAGATTTAATTATTAAATATTCACATATGGGCTCCGGGCTCGATATTTGAGGCCCAGTAGCACCAAGATATCCTGAATTCTTATGTTCATGATGAGAAATTTTTTATGATTTATTACTCAACATATCTGTTATTTTAAATATTAATTTTATTATTAATATGTTACATGTTAGTTTTATTATTTTATATGTCAATTTTTTATTTTATATGTTAGTTTTATTATTATATATTTTTGTTTATTACTCACTTATTTTTTACTATAATAAAATTAAATAAATATTTTTTATAATTATACAAGATTTAATTATTAAATATTCACATATGGGTTATGGGCTCGATATTTGAGGTCCATTAGCACCAAGATATCCTGAAAATATTGTTGTTTTCTCATACTTAGTCCGGGAAACGTTGTTGTTTTTTCGTGTTATTTTCTTACGATCGTTGACTGAAATTGGACATAGCTTGTGTTTGAACTATCGGCTTTTTTGACGTATTTTTGGGTATAAGTGATACTTAAATGATTAATTTCAATAACTACAAGAATACTACGCTAAAGGGAACTATATTTCACTACGCTAAAAGGGCACTACATTAAAAATACAAGCACTACATTAGGCCACAAGATACCATTGGAGGGAACTAAAGTATTAATTTATTTATTTTACTATTCTTTAAACAAATAAATAATCTAAACCAGATAAAAACAACAAATAAATTTAATCACAAAATATTCACGAAAATACATATATCACAGTAAAAAATAACTAGTTAACATTTTTTTAACAACTAATAATAATTTCTCTATTTTTACTAATTTTGTTCACACTAATATCATAGTCCGGATAAAAATAACAAAATAGTTAAATCGTAAAACAATCACAAAATAACAAAGAACACATTAAAAACTACTAATATGCATTTTTTATACGAGTTTTAACAAAAACTAAGTTAGAATACCTCGGTTTAAGATTTTTGAAAAGTTGAAGATTTGACGATTTGAAGCCGAAACGAGCAACCCACAACGAAATAATGCCTTAGCTAGGATGTGGGACCAAGAATCTTTACTTTTTGTGGGACGGATGGGGGACCACTGTTTAAAAAAATGGGGGGGGGGGGGGGTCTGTTTCTTTTTTGAACGAAGGGGACGGGTTTATTTAGGTAGTATAGCGCCGTTTATTAATGCGTATAGCGCCTTAACAAACGGCGCTATACCGCATGTCTTTTGAAATTCAAGTATAACGCCCTTTTAAAGGGCGCTATACCTTAATTGGGCAAACGACCGTTAAGGTATAGCGCCCTTTAAAAGGGCGTTATACATATTTTGGCCACTAAGCTAGCGTTTGGCCATAGATTCCCAAATTTGTTTTGAAAATTCTGATTTAGGTGAAGTTTGATTTGAAGATGAAAATGTGTTTGGACATAATTTTTCAAAACATATTTCACTTTTTATTTGAAAAAACATGAAACATGACTTATACCCACAAGTTCCAAAAACTATCACAAATACCCAATAGTACCAAACAAATAAACTTGCTATCTTGTATATACATAACCTTCATTACTCAGATTATACATAGGAAGTCATTACTCATATTACAATAATGCCTACACCACAACGTACAACTAAAATAATTAGCATCAGCGTTTCATGCATTAGAGTACAACATAACAAAATGAAAATAACAGTTAGCTCAATTTTTCTTTAAGTCGTTAAACCATTCGACTTGATTTTTTTCGGTCATATGAACGAATATCTTGCGAAAGTTGGGGTTAAGCAAGAAAGGCACTGCTGGTAAAAATTTTTCGTTAGTTAAACCATGTTTTTGCAAGACAAATTGCAAGTGAGTAGTCACAGCTTTCTCAGAGTAGATATCAATCTCAGTTTCTTTCGAGAGCAGATACAAAGAAAGAAACAGGAACACGAGCAGAAATTGAGGTGATTATTTAAATGTGGCCATAGATTTTGCCCACATTTTAAATATTACCCCAAATTTTTATAGTTTGCCAAATAAATCCCAAATTTATTTTGGTAAAACTCATGGCCAAACGGGTCCTAAGTGTTTTTTCATATATTTCAATCATTTGAGACCAAAAGAACTACATTTTGATTCCGAACTCCTTTTTAACCGCCCAATATGAAAATTTTGCACAAAAAGACACGAACCATTAGCAGCGGCGGATCCAAGAATTTTATATTATGGGTGCTCAACTAATTTTAGTCTGAAGTTCATGAATAGAGATGGGTGCTCAACAATAATTTGTGTGTATCATTAGTTTCTCTATATAATATATTAGTTTAGTACCCCAATGTAATGGGTGCTGAAGCACCCAGAACTATCAATGTAGATCCGCCATTGACCATTAGAATTATGCAATTAATTGAAGTACGTAGATGTGCAGAAAATTCACATTGCGATATATACAAGTTCCTGATGTATGTGGTTGTTATTGTTTCATTGTCTCGTTTTCATCTCCTTGTGCGGAGGGTTTCTCAGAAACAGTTTTTCTTTCCCTCGGAGTAGGTTTGCGTACACAATATCCTCTCCACACCTCACACGTGAGATATTACTGGGTTGTTGTTGTTAGTTGCGATATATACAAAGTGGTGCATGCGAAACACATAAATATGCATATTTTCTGGCAGATTTATTTTTAGTTTTTGTTTTCAATTTTACATACACCTGAAATGGTCCAAACTCCATGCCAGGAAAGGGAAAGGGATCAGGAACTGACGAAAATGGGAAGGTATTAAAACTTTTTAAATATTAGTATATCTTGCTTTTTGTGATCACTTCAACTTGAAGTATATGAAATATCTAGCTATTGGTAATTGCCTTTAAAAAATTTAGCTATTGGCACTTACAATTAATTTTTCTAAATATGTGAATCACCAATGCTACCATCATATATAATAGGATAGAGAATCACGTAAGAATGAAGAAAAGGGAAAAGAAATTTCCTTCTTATAGTACCTGAATAAGAGAATGGTATTAATTTCGTTCTGCATGAATAAAAACAATAAAGTAATTTATATATACTAAAAGCTTCATTTTAAAATTAAGGAGTATAGGTGGATACGAACTACTAATATTGTTTTACCTCAAAACAATTTAATATAATTATAAATAACATTAACTAACTTTTTTGTGATGATTGGAAGGGCCACAGGGGATATCGTGTATAGCACGTTTGTAAAAACTAGTACTATATTAAAAGCACGAAGGCTCTAGGCGAAATCTTGTTCGTCTTTTTTACCCTTTAAAAATATATTTTATATTTGATAAAATTATAAAACCGAAAACTTTTCCTAAAGTTTAGGGTTCAAAATCAAATAAGTTACTTTCAGCATAATTATGTATTGGACATCTTTTCCAAATAAAGACAATATTATGAAAATAGAAAAGACTACAAAAAATAGGAGGAAACTTTCTCTTTCCAACAAAGAAACAAACGATTTCAGTATTTTTTTTTTCTGTCCTTGTATTTTCTTCATACACGACCAATTTGCATCCTTATTTTTCGTTCATATATGAACTATTTATTTTTTTTTAAAAATTAAATCATAAGTATTTCTTTAAAAACTTGATTATTAAATCTGTTTTTTTCCTATTCCTTAAAATTTACTACGGCAAGTATTGCTGCAAAGACAGCTACCACTATGTTTTGAGATAGTAATTATTATTGGAAAAAATAGCAATCGTTAATATATTGTAACGATCCAACCGGTCGTTTCGACTTTTAGAACCCTGTTCCCTTAAATAAAACTCCCTGAATGTGTTTTTAATGATTTATGACTTGCGGGGATGGTTGGTTCGGGATTTGGAAGTGTTTGGGTTGAAATCGGAACACTTGGTTCCTTAAGTTAGCCTTAAAAGGGCAAATTTGACTTCGGTCAACACATTGAGAAAACGACCCCGGAATAGAATTTTGATAATTCCAACAGCTCCGTATGGTGATTTTGGACTTAGGAGCGTGATCGGAATTTTATTTGAAAGTCCGCAGTGAAATTAGGCTTGAAATGGCTAAAATAGGAATTTAAAGTTTGAAAGTTTGACCGGGGAGTTGACTTTTTGATACCGGAGTCGGAATCCAGTTCCAAAAATTTTTATAGCTCCATTATGTAATTTATGACTTGTGTGTAAAATTTGAGGTCAATCGGAGTTGAGTTGATAGGTTCCGACATCGAATGTAGAAGTTGAAAATTCTAAGTTTCATTAAGCTTGAATTGGAGCATGATTCGTGATTTTAGCGTTGTTTGATGTGATTTGAGGTTTCAAATAAGTTTGTATGATGTTTTAGGACTTGTTGGTGTTTTGGGTTGAGGTCCCGAGGGCCTCGGGTGAGTTTCGGATGGTTAACGGATCAAAAGTAGGACTTAGCTGCTGCAAAAACTGCTGTAATTTTTCTGCTGAAAATGCTGTCAAAATCGGGCTGCCTGTCAAAATCGAGCTACCTGACAAAAATCGAACCCCTAACAAAAATCGAGATCCCTGACAAAATCGAGGACCCTGACAACTCGAACCCTCTGACAAAATCGAGGTCCCTGACAAAATCAAGCTCCCGAGATCGAGCTCCGAGTTCCCAAGAACGAGCTCTCGAGATCGAGCTCCCAAGAACGAGCTCCCGAGATCGAGCTCCCAAGATCGAGCTCCCAAGATCGAATTGGACAGATCGAGCTCCCAAGATCGAACTGGACAAATCGAGCTCGCAAGCTGGGCAGATCTGTAAGTTATAAAAATAGAGGCATTCAACCCATTTACCATTTTTGACATACTTGAGCTTGAACAGAGGCGACTTTTGACAGATTTTCAAGGAAAGACATTTGGGGTAAGTGATTCTAACTCGGATTTGATCAATATACACGAATATATTATTGTTTTCACAATTTAATTAGTGTTTTGAGATTGAAATTTGGAAAAAGTTTAGAAATCTCATAGAAACAAAATTTTGAGATTTCGGTATCGATTGGATTTGAGTGAAACTGGTATGGTTGGACTCGTAATTGAATGGGTTGTCGGATTTCATAACTTTCGCCGGATTCCTAGATGTGGGCCCTACGGGCGAATTTTTAATTAATTTCGGATCTTTTCTTTAAAATGTAGTATTTTCTTATAGAATTGATTCCTATAATATTTAGTGATTGTATCGAATTATTTTGGCTAGATTCCAGCCAGACGGAGTTGGATAATCGTGGAAAAAGCCTTATTGTGGAGCAAGACGAGGTAAGTCTCTTGTCTAATCTTATGAGGGGGAAATTACCTCATAGATGATTAAGATTAAATAATTGTTGCTAATTGTGGGGGCTACGTACGCACGAGGTGACGAGAGTCCATGCGTAGCTACTATTAATGCTAAAGTCCGGGTAGTTTAGGACTCAAAGCATGTATTACTTGTGTAAATTGTATTCTTTGATTAATTAATATTAATTGATATATATGAATATATTGTGAATTGTTTGATAAAGATATTAAAGGATGGAAATCTCATAGGCTTGATTTCTATTTAAATCAATTAATTGTCAAAAGAAATTGTTCTCCTCCCAAATTTATCTTATAATAAACATACTGTCCTTCCGGAGGCACATAAAAAAATGTCCTCCTTTCTTGTGGAGCGGGCCGAACGCCTCGGCAGGATAGATGCATCTATGGATCGCGCCGCACGTCCCTCGGCAGTGTACACGACACTCTGGATCGGGCCGTACGTCCTCGGCAGAAATCGTGCTTAATAATAATAATTACATGATATTTTAATAATTTATTTAAGCTTGAGAAGCTAATTAATAAATTAAAAAATTCTTGAAATTTAATGAATTATTATTCTTATTTGTTTATGGAATTAATTGTTACTCCTGTAAATGAGATTTAAATTGATAAATTGGAATTTTTCTGAATTGAAGAAATTTAATTAATATATTGAGAATTGTTACATTTGAAGGAATTTGATTATCTCTGCTGATTAAACAAATTATTGTAAATTCTGTAAATCATGCTGATTTAAATATTCTAGTTATATTTCAGTTATTATTATTGACCCATAGTGAGTGTCAAAGTCGGGCATCTCGTCTCTACCACTTCGAGATTAGGCTTGATACTTACTGGGTATACGTTGTTTACGTACTCATACTACACTTGCCGCACTTTTTGTGCAGGATCTGAGACAGGTACTAGTGGAGGACCTATCATCACATACCCACGTCATCCCGAGGCATAGTGGTGAGCTGCCTTTCTGAGCCGTTCTGCAGCTACCAGTGTCTCTTCTTATATTTATATTCTGTCTATTTCATTTCAGACAGTATTTGGAGTTTTGTATAATCTACTAGATGCTCATGCACTTGTGACAGCGGGTCTTGGCACACACACATTGGTAGAAGTTGGTATTTTATTATTTTCTTGGAATAAAAGTTTAAGCAATGTACGTATGACTTATTAGTTGGCTTGCTTAGTTGTAGTGTTAGGCGCCATCACGACCTATAGGTAAAATTGGGTCGTGAAATATATGTCGCTAATTTGTCAATAAATAGGATTTGTGACGAATTTTTATTGTTTAAGCATAATTGCTCATTGCTAATTCTTTTTCTTTTTGTAGTTGATTTGTTTAGAATGCATGGTCATGTTGATATGAAATTAAAACCAAAGAAAGAGACACATAATAGATCACTGAGCTTTCAAAACTATCTTGGTAATTTTCATGCTTTGCTAGACCATTCTCTACTTTGTTAGACTAAATAGGACCAATATCCTTATTTTCAAGAGATTATATTTTTTAAATTTTATTTTACAACTTAAACATATTATTTTATAAATTTAAATTTTTATATACATCGATATTGGGTGCACGCACATCGCGCATATCCTAAAACTAGTCATATTAAAAAGGGGAAAAACTACCCATATTATACACTTCTAATTAATAAAACTTAAAGGATATAAATACAAAATAATAGTAATCAATTTGGATAACAAAAGCTTATAATTGGGGAAAAAAGAAAAGAAGAAATCGAAGTACAAAGAATTGACACAAAATGCTGTAAGAAGAAACTGGACAACATACTATGCATTTGTTCCAACACTCTGTATACTGAAAACTTTTCAGAAGAGGTAGTATTATATCAAGCCGTTTTCTTTTACAAAGTTTAAACTCAATTTAAATTATTCAAACAGAGCGAAAGCTACAAATATATAAATAAGGAATTAAAAATTGTCTTCAAAGCTTGGAAAGAAAGAAATTTTAGAATAATATAATAATATTTAATAATAGTAAGAAATAATCAACAACATACAAAAATATTTTAGTAACTACTTATAAACCAGACACTTAACCTAATCCAAACTTTTTATCTGGATAGCATTCCTAGTAGAGGAAAAACACAGACGTGGCTTCCTACCTAAGCCACTCTTTCCCCCAAATCCCTGCACCCTCCCTATATCAAAGAAGAGTTACGTAGAGGAAAAGCACATCCGTGCAAACAACGCACGTAAAGAAGCTTTTGAGCTTCGTCATTCCCCATGTTATATGGACTCATTTACAGGTATATATATCCTATACGGCTGAGTCCAAGTATCTGGTATGGGCATGCCAAATTTGTTGCTGATTGGCATACTGGAAGAGCCCACACAAGTACTTCAATATTTACCACACTATTCCTATACAGGCACATCAATTCAAATAAAGCATGCATGTAGTACGTGCCATAAGTAACACCTGAAGTGAAGGGCTTGAATAATGTTATAGCAATCAATTTATTTCTAGTGAAAGATAAAATGAGAGAATTACCTGCCTTGAGAGATCTAACAACACTAAACTAAGCTTGCAGAAACTTACCTGTATTGAATTGAGATAGTCGGCATTTCCAAGTAGAATATCCCTCAATTGCTTCTCCCATTTAACCCAATCTTTAGCATATGTCCCTTATAGACCCCAATCTACAGGATTGAATGTACAAAATCGCACGATGAGAAAAACTCATAAGTAACAATCAATCAGCAGTAAACACCATTACCTTAAAACATTTTTAATGGAGTGAAAACTTGTATACATAGGATGGTGTGTGAACTTAGGATTTTGTCATGAAACCATCACTAGGCTGCTTATCGGGCGGATATTTGCACTTAACGATTTGGCTTATCGATTATCGGCTTGTAAATGTACTAATCCGCTAGCCACCCGATAAGATATTAGGCGGATCGGTATCGGACTAGCGATTATCGGGCAGTTTATCGGCTAAATTAAATAGACAATAAAATTACATAAGTAAGCAAGACAGTAAACAATAGATAGACGATCAAATCACAATCACACTCCAGTACACTAATGAAGCTCTCATTGTTAATGACAGTTTCTTCTTCTTTAATTCTTTTACCATAAGCAAGCTAAAATACAAATTGGGGATGCTTAACTAATACTCGAAGTTGAGTTATCATAAATAATGGTTATACTTTTGCTTCAGTTACCAAGTTAAATGATTTATTTGAGCAGAAAGACATCAAGAACTATCCAGATTTGCCTAGTCCTACCCCAAAAACAAGTTATGATGACGTTAAAGCTCAAGTTGCTAATAAGTTGCTTTATAATGGGTAAAAATATAAATATAATAATTCTTAACAGGTTAGCGGGTTAACAGTTTATCCAATAAGGAAATTGAGGAATTTGCCCCCAAGCCAATAAACCATTAATTATAAAATTGCAATCCGTTCACCAACCATTAATCCGATAATTCGATACTAGTGAGCCACTAAGCCACTTTTACGGTTCGGTTTTGAACAACCCTTACCCATCACTCCGAATACACAAAAATTAACTATATCATTGTGTAACCAAACACAACTTTCTTGGTCTCCAACAATTAATATCATAAACCTAACAAGTTTATTCAACACAACTTTCTTTTATTTTGTTTTTTCCGGGGGGTGTTTGTTCAAGGAGACTACATGGTTAAGAAAAGACATCTTATAAACCCAAAAGAAAAGGCATATAAGTGGTCTTAAACCTACTGAAACATGCAAACATCATATTCATCTAGAAGAAAAACAAAAATTGCATTTTCATTACGGTATTATAGAACGACAATTACTTAAATACGTCTGTACTGCCAGAAAAGCCAAGGGGTTAACTGGTCAAATTTTACTACAATTATTTGAAATGTGTTTGGATAACATCCTTTCTTGATTGGGCATGGCTTCAACACTTCCCACAACCCGTCAATTAATTAACCATCGACATATTTTAGTTATATCCGCGTTGCAGTTAATTTAATGCACTATATATGTATATACATGTGTGCGTGGTGAGTGTATATACACATAAATGTTGATATACAACGTTATCATTAGGAAAAAGCAATACAACAAAAGCAGAATTGTAAAAAGAAGTTTCATAGCTCCGGATCATGCTCAGATTACTCAGTAGAGTCAGGACACCGGAAATTGAGCATATCAGATTTTCATTAATGCTTTTCCAGCCTATAAGCCCACTGATATCCATCCTTTTCCTCGCCATATGACACTGGAAACTTCCAATGCCATTAAGAATCATAGAATCCTTAAGCCCTAAAATTCTGTTACCCTGATCAACACCCCAAATCTGTGCTAATTTGAATCATACAACCCATCCCAAAGTTGACAGCAAAGCATTAAGCAACAGACAAACAACAAATGGAAGGGCTCACTATATTCAATAGAATAAAGGATAAGAAAAGAATTGCGCTGAGAGAAAGAGGGAATTAAGGTCCAATATTTGGACTGGCAGAATAACTGTTTTAAGGTGTAATGTTCTTTTAATCTTCTCCACCGACCAGAATTATTCAGCTAACCATTAACTATCAAGACCTCTATGCATCATAACAGAACTCAGTCATCACAAAGTCAGAGTTGAATGTAATATACTAGTAAGTAAGAAGTAGAATCGAACCCCAACTGTGTTTTTTTATTGAATTCAATCGAGAAATTCTACAACTAAATGAAATTGAATTGCAACAATCGAATAAAATGCATATTGAGCTTGTTGATCAGCTGTAATGGTGGGTGAAAACCTGAAAGAGAAATTAGGAATTTAGAAAGAGGAAGAAGAATGACAGAAATGGAAAATGAAGAGAGAGAGAGAAGAGAGAGGGTGAGAATTCGGTTAAAAAAAAATACCGGCTCCAAGATATTTAGTGGACTGCCCAACTAACTATTTAGTTGGACTGTTCTTTAGTCTCAGCCCTCCGATCAACCCATCTACCTTGTAATCTCTGCCGTTCATTTTATTATATCAGCTACAATTCCTAATCTCCACCTGTACTTATCCAACGCTCCTCCTCCTGCCACGTGTCCTTTATTACTTATACTCTTCTTTCCTAATTCATAACCCTATTTCCATTCTTCGTTCTTTCCTAATTCATACCCTATTTCCAATTTCAGCTGATGACCAACTCCAAACCTTACAATACCTCCCCGATCAACACTGACCTTGTCCTCAAGGTCAAGATTGAGCGATAAAGTCAGGAAATTGGCTCTTGATATAGCCCCAGTCTTCCCACGTTGCCTCATCTGGCCCCAAATTAGCCCACTGTACCAAAACTTTCACTTGAGCTGCATTATTAACCTTGACGATACGACGGTCTAAAATAGCAACTGATTGTACTAGAACTCGACCACTGTCATCACAGCTAGGAGGTTGCTGCTGAGGTGCAATAGAAGGTCCCACCCTCTTCTTCAGTTGAGAGACATGAAAGACTGGATGGATTTGTGAGCTTGACGGCAACTCCAAACGATAAGCCACTGACCCAATCTTTTGTAGCACTTTGTATGGCCCATAGTATTTGGCACTCAATTTAAGATTTCTCCGCACTGCTACTGATGATTGTCTATAGGGTTGTAATTTCAAATAAACAAAGTCTCCCACCTCTAAAACTCTGTCAGACCTGTTCCTATTTGCATAGAATTTCATCCTGGCTTGGGCCTGGACTAAGTTTTCCTTAAGAATCGTCAACATTTGTTGCCTTTGAGCCAAGTAAGAGTCCACAGGTTGTGTAGAATGTGGTAATGATCCCAGTGGAACCTGTGGGGGTGGAAATCCATATAGTGCCTGGAATGGTGTAGATTTGAGTGAGTTGTGGTAGTTGGTGTTGTACCACCACTCTGCTAAGGGTAACCACTTGAACCATTTCTTAGGGCATGCAAAAACCATAGACCTCAGATAAGTTTCCAAGCATCTATTAAGTCGTTCAGTTTGACCATCTGACTGAGGGTGATAAGCCGTAGACATTTTAAGCTTGGTTCCCATTGACTTGAAGAGCTGCTGCCAGAATTGGCTAGTGAATATTGCATCCCTATCAGTCACAATTGACTTAGGAAGCCCATGCAGCCTATAGATGTCCTGTAAGAATAACTCGACTACCTCCTTAGCTGAAAAAGGGTGCTTTAATGCTAGGAAGTGTCCATATTTGGTCAGTCTATCGATGACTACTAATACCACATTCTTGTGCTCAGAAGAAGGTAAACCTTCTATAAAATCCATGGAGATATCCTGCCATGGCATTTCTGGGATGGGAAGAGGCTGTAGTAATCCTGGAGAGTGTACATTTTTATTTTTTACTCTTTGACATGTATCACACTCAGCCACCCATTTAGAGATGTCAGTCTTCATGTTAGGCCAATAAAAGCCCATCTTGATCCTCTTATAAGTTCCCAATTGCCCAGAATGCCCCCCAATAGGAGACTTATGAAGGGCTTCAAAGATCTTAGTTCTTAGACAAGCTCCCCTCCCTATCCATACTTTTTGGTCATGTCTGATAATGCCCTGCTGAAGGGTGTAATCAGATTTGCCTGAAGGATCTGTTATTAGCTCAAGCAACAATTGTTGAGCCACAGGATCATGGTCATAACTCTGAATTACCTCCTGCATCCAGGTGGGTTCAGAACTAGTAATGGCACATAATATATGTTCTTCTTCTTCTCTTCTTGAAAGGGCATCAGCAACTCTGTTTTCAGTACCTTTCTTGTACTGAACTTCATAGTCCAGTCCAAGGAATTTGGTGAGGCCTTTTTGCTGAAGGGCAGTGGTAATCTTTTGCTCTAGTAAGTACTTAAGACTTTGATGATCCGTCCTGATTATAAAGTGACCCCCCATCAAATAGTGTCTCCATCTATCTACTGTTGTTAGTACAGCTAGATATTCTTTTTCATAGGTTGACAATCCCCTGTTGTTCTGAGATAATGCTTTACTGAAATATGCCAAGGGTCTGCCTTCCTGTAATAAGACTGCTCCCATCCCTGTGGAGCAAGCATCAGTCTCCACAATGAATGGTTTGGTGAAGTCAGCTAGGGCCAAAACTGGGGCTGATGACATGGCTGACTTAAGTTGCTGAAAGGCTATCTCTGCTTCTTCTGACCACTGGAAGGAGTTCTTCTTAAGAAGATTGGTCAGGGGTCTGTTGATAACCCCATAAGATCTGACAAACCTCCTATAATAACCTGTGAGCCCTAAGAAACCCCTTAAGTGTTTGATAGTTTTTGGTCTAGGCCAGTTAACCATAGCCTCAATTTTTGAAGGATCAGTAGCTACCCCTTCCCCTGAAATGATGTGACCCAAATATTCCACCTTATTCTGTCCAAATGAACACTTAGATAGCTTAGCATAAAGTTTCTCCTTCCTCAAAATTTCTAAAACTTTTCTGAGGTGTAATATGTGGATGTGGTTGTTGGGGCTGTATACTAGAATGTCATCAAAGAAAACCAGTACAAATTTTCTGAGAAAGGGTTGAAAAATGTGGTTCATGAGGCTCTGAAAGGTTGCAGGGGCATTAGTCAAGCCAAAAGGCATGACTCTAAACTCATAGTGTCCCAAATGTGTCCTAAAAGCAGTTTTGTATATGTCTTTATCACCCATTCTGATTTGGTGATAGCCAGCTCTAAGGTTAATTTTAGTATAGATACAAGAACCACTTAATTCATCCATTAAGTCATCTACCAATGGAATGGAAAATTTATCCTTCACTGTCAGTTTATTAAGTTCCCTGTAATCTATACAGAATCTCCAACTACCATCTTTCTTTTTGACCAATAATACTGGAGAAGAGAAGGGGGAGTGACTTGGTTGTATCATTCCACTAGTCAACATTTCATTAACTTGTTTTTCAATTTCATTCTTCTGAAAATAGTTATACCTCTAGGGTCTCCGGCTGACTGGGTTTGCATTACTTTTCAGGGGAATGTGATGATCATGGCCTCTTTTTGGTGGTAAGGATGTGGGCTCATCAAAGACATCTTTGAAGTCTGCAAGTACTTCAACAATTTCTGCAGGTATTTCTTCTGTCATTGGTATTTTCTGGGCTGAGAGTGTGAAGAGATGTGCCCAAATAGCCTGCCCTTTCTTCAATAGTTGTCTCACTCCCACTGCTGTCATACTTTTCAATTCTCCTTTACTGTAGATGCCCTTAAGCTCCACTCTCTTCCCTTTATGTGTCACCTGGACCTTGTACTCAATGAAATCCAAGAGTACAGGGTTATGTCCCTTCATCCAGTCACCACCCAATATCATATCATTTCCCCCCAATCTAACAAGCCTCACAGCATCCTCAAACTCCACCCCTTGTATCTTCCATTTGAATCTAGGACAAGAATGTAGGCTTGTAATATGGTTCCCATTTGCTACAGTCACTCTCATAGGGACTGCCTCAATAATTTGGCACCCTATCCTCCTAGCAGTCTCCAGATCCAAGAAGCTATGGGTGCTCCCCGAATCTAACAAAATAGTAATCTTGTTCCTTTTTGCCTCTCCTCCCAACTTGATGGTATTTGGGACTTCAGTACCTGAAAGTGCATTCAGACTAATTGCTTCATCCATAATTTCTTCCCCTGGCATCTCCTCCAATTCCTTAACATCACCTTCTATCCCTTCACTCTGCTCCAATTCAGTTGGATCAATTGAAGCAGACATAGTATTCAGCTGTTTAGTTTTGCATTGATGCCCAACATGATATTTTTCACCACACTTATAACATAGCCCTTGAGCTTTCCTCAATTCAAGGAGCTTGTTACCCTGGCCTCCCACTGAAGAGTTAGCTCCCTTAACCATTACCCCATTAGTTTGATTATACCCTGTAATATTACTTCTTCCCCACTGACTTCTCTCCTTCCTATTCTGTACTTGGATTAGCCTCTCCTGATATCGAGCCTTATCCACAGCCTGACTTAGGGTGAAAGGGTTAAGCATCTTAATTGTGTGCCTTATTTCTTCCTTGAGACCTTCCACAAAGAATTCTAGGAAGAAATTTTCTGGAATGGTGGGATTCCTTATCAACACCCAGGCCTTCAAATCTTCAAACCTTTCCAAATATTCATCTACTGTTCCTTTTTGTTCCACCTTTTTAAATTCTCCAATTAAGTTGAATTTACTATTACTAGCTCCTTCAAATCTTTTGCAAATTTCTTCAGTAAACTCATGCCATTTGATTACACCTTTACTAACATGATATGAGAAAAACCATGCCTCAGCTTTACCTGTTAAGTGCAGGACAGCTACTTCCAACTTCTCATCAGGGTCAAGGATTCGATTGTAGTGGAAGTATCTCTCCCCTTTCCTTAGCCACGAGCAGGGATCAACTCCATCAAAAAATGGGAACTCAAACCGACCATGGTGATTGCTCCTTTGGAATCTAGCTTGCTCGAATTGGTCATTCTTGTGCACTCTACTTCCAGAAGCATCTAATTGAAGACCCGGCGCACTTCCCAGAATTCCCTCTTGATTGGGAATCAGTTTCTCCATTAGAAGATCCATCTTCTTGGCCAAACCCTCCAATCTAGCATCATTAGTCTCCATGTAATTCTGCAGTTGCATGTCTAATTTCTTAACTGATTCTTCTGTACTTTTCGATCTTGTTTCTGTAATCGTCATTGGGCCAGGAATTTGCTTTGATACCACGTTGTAATATACTAGTAAGTAAGAAGTAGAATCGAACCCCAACTGTGTTTTTTTTATTGAATTCAATCGAGAAATTCTACAACTAAATGAAATTGAATTGCAACAATCGAATAAAATGCATATTGAGCTTGTTGATCAGCTGTAATGGTGGGTGAAAACCTGAAAGAGAAATTAGGAATTTAGAAAGAGGAAGAAGAATGACAGAAATGGAAAATGAAGAGAGAGAGAGAAGAGAGAGGGTGAGAATTCGGTTAAGAAAAATACCGGCTCCAAGATATTTAGTGGACTGCCCAACTAACTATTTAGTTGGACTGTTCTTTAGTCTCAGCCCTCCGATCAACCCATCTCCCTTGTAATCTCTGCCGTTCATTTTATTATATCAGCTACAATTCCTAATCTCCACCTGTACTTATCCAACGCTCCTCCTCCTGCCACGTGTCCTTTATTACTTATACTCTTCTTTCCTAATTCATAACCCTATTTCCATTCTTCGTTCTTTCCTAATTCATACCCTATTTCCAATTTCAGCTGATGACCAACTCCAAACCTTACATTGAAGCCTCCCATATGAAGTTGGAAGAAAGATCACACATAATATCCCTACTTTTAATAAGCATTCTTGAGAAAGAAGTGGAACATTCAAATTTGCTTCAACATAAACTTTTACTTTGAAAATATTTAAGTTGAGGATGTAAGAGAGAGAGAGCTTCTTGTGGTGCAACATATAGGAAGGAACGTAATACCCCAGAATTTTGAGAGTGAACTTTTAAGTTACTTCTTTAATTATAATTTCTTATTAAAAATTCTTGTAAGGACAATAATAATAATAATAATTTAATTATCACGTGGGTGCATAAATGTATATATTACTTTGGAAGTAATATTTAGGAATTAAGAGATATAAAGGATGTGAATTGAAATACTATATAAGGGGCTAGTAGCTAATTTATCAACTTTACTTATATGGTTGACTTTGGTTAGAGCCATTAAATGAAAAAGCATGAGCCAAGCCCATTCTCTTGTTCTGGTTGCTGCCACGTTATAGTTGTTTAGGGAGTAGAAAATTAGGTTAATTGATTTCTTTGGATTTTGGAAGAAAAGAAGCCAACTCATAGAGGAGTTTTGGGGAGTTCGCTGGCGACGTTAGGGAGCTAGGGCAGTGAAGATTTCATAGCTTCAGGTACTGAAATTTCTATACATATAGAGAGATCAAAGTCTCTCTCTCTATATATATAACAAAAGCTGACATAACCCACTAAAAAGCAGAGGGTATAATAGTCAAGCAGGAAAATATTTATGAAGGGGCTACAGCAAAATTCTTTTTCAGCCAATCAAATTCTTCAATTGACTCAAAGCTCTTACACGAAATCTTCTGTTAAAGCACAAAATAGGCTGAAATGACAAAAGTATCCTCAGGTTAAACTTTAAATCCAAAGAAGCACTGACGGAGAGGTGCCTGTATTCCCTCTTATTAAGAAGTAAGATATATATAGTATTTGATCAAAGAAGTAAAATGATGCCAATATTGAATCAATGATATGATGATGAGTAGGAAACATAAGGATCAGGCCAATGATTGTGGGAAAATATATCAGCAATGATAATGAGTCAATGGAATTTGACATAAAATATTAAAGCTAATCTGCTTAGGAAAAATGCAGTTTCGATTTTTGTTCTTTTAATTGAGGAGAAATAATGATTACCCAATGATATGAGTAACAATGTGGGGAGTAACGATTAACTAATGATATGGGTTCTAATGATGAGGTGATGATTGATAGCTTGTAATGATAAGATACTAGATTGCGAATTTGAAAACGAGGTCTCTCTTATTTTACACTGCTACATTTATGAATTTCTATTACTAAGTACATTGGAATATAGGAATCATCATGATGCCATGATTAAAGGAATGACAACGGCGTGGTATGAGTAAAGCCACCGTTTCGGCATTTTGTTCACCGCTAAAGTGACTAGTTTGCATTTATTTGTGTATAGAATTCTACTAATTTGAGTGAGTGTTGACTTTGATTTTAACCTGTCCTAAAATTATGGAAATTGTTCACCTATACTAATTAGGACGTATTATTCAAGATTTTGGATAGATTGAGGCCACTGGAGGCTGTTTGATTGGTGTTCTAGACGTCGCTATGTTGGGGAACTTCCCGTTAGCGAGATAAGTGAGACTATAAGATTTGGTGCTTGCTTTTCAAATCTATTTTAAAAGTTGGTTTTGTTTGTTTGGTCCATGTGTTGGGGAAAGCGTGTGCTTCACAGAATCGGTAGTGTTTGAGACCAGCCGAACGTATTTTATTTTCAAATACACAAAAACTCTCTTTATATATTGTTTCGTGGTGTGATACGGTTGTGCGCCATGAGGTTGAGACATTTTATATGCTTCTTTATTTCACTCGGGTATTGTGTATGCTTCATGGGGCATTGTGCATACTTCTTGACATCATTATGCTACCATAGACTCGTAGAGGTGTAGATTAATTTCTTTCACTGTTGTTTTTCACAAGTGTTTAGTGTAAATTGTATTGAGATATATAGTATTCCAGTTGAACATTTGTTTGGACCTTATTGGATATTATATTATGATATAATTCCTGTACATATTATTTTTTTGCTCGTTGTGGGTTTGTATTTTCTAACACTTGTTTCAGGGGCATCTAAAGTGGCAGGTCGAGAATCTTGGAGAACGAGACTAGTGGCTGGCGAGTTCGTTCGAGTGGATCCTATTGCTAAGGTGAGCCACAACATCGTTTGTAAAGGCCTTCATTTCAGCTTTATCTAGTATATGTCAATTATTTTATTTGTTTTTGGGGTTTGCATGTGTAAAACTCATGTTACTCTATTTGATGCTCCATGGTCTTAGCGTAGGATTTGGGCTAGAGATTTATTATTCGAGCGATCGTTGGATTTCATAAGCTAATGATTTTAGTTGGATAATTATTTCATATTTTTTATTATTATTATTATTATTATTGTGTTTGGACCTGCACTTATTCTCTCTCAGTGCTTATGTAAGTGGTTAAATGTATGTGCAACTGGTTCGTCGGGTAGGTAGTGGTAGCCGGATGCCAACCACGTCTAGGAAATAGTTTGGGACGTGACAGCATACGACTATGTCTTATCATGAACACTATAACTCCATGCAACAAAGGGGAGAGGGTGTGGAGGAACTCATTAACTACACATTTTGAGAGTATCAGAATGTAACACTTACCTTCCATGTTTGCTCGTGTGAAGCTTGTACACATATAGATTCCTTCCTCAATAATAGACCACACAGCATCCGGAAGAGGGGACCTTCATATGATCATAAACAATATCAACAGCAAGTACAGAAAATGAACAAGGGAAGACCAACATGTCCTAGAATTGAGACAGTTTCACACTGTACAGGACAAACACCAAATACCGCTGACAGCAATGCATTTGCTGTCAACACAGATTAACGACATTAAGGAAGTCATCTGACATGATAGTAGAATATTATCAAACTACATTACCTGTGGCATCTTGTTGGTTGAATTGCTATAAATAGGTGTTGAAGACATAAGTAAGAAAATAAAAGTGTTTTCTATAATAGTATAACTTTTTAGATGAGATGGTTAAAAACTCCAACATAGTATAAGAGCCAGAGGTCCTGCTCTAACCTCGCTGTCACCCATTATCAACAAGAATTTTTACGTGCTTGGCCCGTAAAAAAGGCCGCACGTGAAAGAGCAAAGACATAATTAAAAATATAAAACTATGCTCCCTCTAACAGCTTAATATTCAATGAGATGTCAGTTGGTTATCAATAAGCTATATCACTGAGACTTCTAGTTGTATAATATCCTCTAGGGTTGAACATTGTGGAGCACACAACTCGATGTAATCAGCATACACGTATTCAAAACCCCAGCTTTATATAAAACAACTGGACCCATAGATAACATCTACTTTCATCTTCTTCTTTTTTACTTTTTTCTTTTTGGTCGTGAAGAAAATACGGCGACAACATTGGAGTTTGTTGGTTTTTTAAAAGATAGGGCAATAAAAAAATTAAAAATATAAATGAAAAATGTCTTTACTTTTTTATTTTTATTAAACATAGATGGCTTTAAATAGCCAACTTGAGAGCATAATATGCAGAAAAATCTGCATAATAAGAATTCAAAAAACCTAAAATATCTTAACAAACCTAAAAAAACATCTAACATAAATTTGAATTCAAAAATTAGATTTATCCTAAAACTAAGTAACTTATTATGCTAAAATTTGTACTGCAGTAACTGAAAGCAACAAAAATTCAACACTCCTCATTTGCTTCAATTGATGCAATATAAAAAGTTGCTCCTCCTCAACTCTTGCTTCTGTTGTTTCTGCTTGAAGATTGTTTTGAGCATCGCTGAAATTGCACATGTTTGTAGTGCAGTTCTTTTTCTTCTTTTCTTCTTTTTCGTCTTATGGTTTTGTGCATAAAAAAGACCCTTAGTGACCTTGTCTTATCTGAAATCTCTTTTGAAAATATTTGATTCTGGACAATTATAGGAATTTCAGGGATTGCTCGTAAGGATTATTCCATTACAAAATTCAACAAATAATAGGTTTTAAGATATGAAAGCCAATATTATGAAGCTCCAAGTGGAAATTCAGCAACTGGCTAAAGTAGCAGAAGTATCTTGGAGACAAAAATCTCGATGCTTGTGGATCAAAGAAGGAGATAGAAACACCAAATTCTTTCAGAAGGTGGCCAATTCCAACAGAAGAACTAATTATATTGATGGACTCAAAGTTGGGGATGACATCACTGAAGATAAAGATCTAATCATGGGTGAGATTTTAGAATTTTATCAACAGCTCTACACGAAGAATGAAAGCCGGAGACCTACTACAAGACTGGAGGATGTAGCAACATTAAATGGGGAAGAGAAAGTATGGCTGTCAAGGCCATTTGAAGAGGCAGAGGTTTTGGCTGTAATTAAAAATTGTGCACCTGATAACGCTCCAGGTCCGGACGGATACACTATGGCATTTTATCAGAAAACATGGGAGGTGATCAAGGATGATATCATGGGAGCCTTTCAACACTTTCACCAGAATGACAACTGTTAGTTTACAGCATGTATATAGTGTAGTAGTGTCCCACATTGGTAGAAGAGTAGTATGTCCTTGTATAATATCGTTATAAATAAGGACCTCTTGTATTATATTGTTCATCCAATATCAATAATATATTTTCTCACGTGCTTTCTCACATGGTATCAGAGTAATTGTGAGAGACTTATCACTGTGCATAAATTCCAGCGATTCCGGGAAAGAGAAATCAGTACTTTTTTAAGGCTGTTTTCAATCTGCTTCATATCTGTCGGTGTTGTATAAAATCCAACACTACCACAAGAGTCGTCACTGTCCGGCGACCAAACCCCAGTGAAAAACTCCGGCAGCAGCCTCCTCACGCGCCACCAGAAGATCACGCGCGTGAGCTCACGCGCCACCAGAAGCTCACGCGCCGGCGCGTACGACCAGTTCCGGCCATTTTTTGAAAATCTTCCTTCAGAACAGTTGGGTCGCCTGGTAATTCCGATCCTACCCCTACTGTTTTCATTTCATTCCGGCAACTTTGAGTTTTTTTTCTGGGAGCTACAGTACTATTCCGACAGCTACAGTAGATTCCGGCAGCTACAGTATTTCAGTATTTTGTTTCTGTGTTTCCGTACACTGTTTCAGTGGATTACAATTGATTCTTTCTCTTATTTGGTAATAATTTGCAACAATGTCTTTGGGATTTGATGCTTTTGGGTCTAGAAACATGAGTTCTGGAAGCTCTAGTGGGAGGTTCAAACTACTTAGCTTGGGCTTCATCTGTTGAGTTATGGTGTAGAGGTCAAGGTGTTCAAGATCATCTAATCAAACAGTCTAGCGATGGAGATGAAAAGGCAATAACACTTTAGGCAAAAATCGATGCTCAGTTATGTAGCATCTTGTGGCGATCTATTGATTCCAAGTTGATGCCCTTGTTTCGTCCATTCCAGACATGTTATTTGGTTTGGGCAAAGGCACGCACCTTATACACTAATGACATATCTCGCTTCTATGATGTGATATCACGGATGACAAACTTAAAGAAGCAGGAATTGGATATGTCTACTTACTTGGGTCAAGTACAGGCAGTCATGGAGGAATTTGAGAAGTTGATGCCAGTTTCTGCTAGTGTGGAAAAACAACAAGAGCAGCGACAGAAGATGTTTCTCGTTCTTACCCTCGCTGGACTTCCTAATGATCTTGATTCAGTACACGACTAGATTTTGGCTAGTCCGTCTATCCCGACAGTTGATGAATTATTCTCTCGATTACTCCGCCTTGCTACAGCACCAAGTCCACCAGTGATCTCATCACAGATACTTGATTCCTCTGTTCTTGCATCCCAGACAATGGATGTTCGGGCATCTCAAACTATGGAGCATAGACGAGGAGGAGGTCGTTTTGGAAGATCTAGACCCAAGTGTTCTTATTGTCACAAACTTGGATACACTCGTGAAATGTGCTATTCCTTACATAGTCGTCCACCCAAAAATGCTTACATTGCTTAGACCGAGACTCCAGGTAGCCAAGGATTTTCTTTATCTAAAGAAGAATATAATGAGCTCCTTCAGTATCGAGCAAGTAAGTAGGCATCTCCACAAGTAGCCTCAGTTGCTCAGACTGATACTGGTAATTCTTTTGCTTGTGTTTCCCAGTCTAGCACTCTTGCCCATGGGTCATGGACTCCGGCGCTTCTGATCACATCTCTGGTAATATATCATTTTTGTTAAATATTGTATATTTAGTCTCTTCCCACTGTTACTTTAGCTAATGGATGTCAAACTAAGGCAAAAGGAGTTGGACAAGCTAATCCCTTGTCTTCTATCACCCTAGATTCCTTTCTTTATGTCTCTGGCTGTCCTTTTAGTCTTGCATCTATTAGTCATTTGACTCATGCCCTCCATTGTGGTATATATTTTATTGACGATTATTTTATTATGCAGGACCGCAGTACGGGACAGACAATTGGTACAGGATGTGAATCAGAAGGCCTTTACTAACTTAACTCACTCAGTCCTTCCACAACATGTCTAGTTACAGATCCTCGAGATCTAATCCACAGACGTTTAGGACATCCGAGTTTATCCAAACTTCAGAAGATGGTGCCTAGTTTATCTAGTTTGTCTACATTAGATTGTGAGTCGTGTCAACTTGGGAAATATACCCGAGCCTCATTTTCGCGTAGTGTTGAGAGTCATACAAAGTCTGTCTTCTCCTTAGTTCATTCTGATATATGGGGTCCTAGTAGAGTCAGTTCATCCTTGGGATATCGTTATTTTGTCAGTTTCATTGATGAATATTCATGATGTACTTGACTTTTCTTAATGAAAGATCATTCTGAGTTATTTTCTATATTCCAGAGTTTATATGCTGAAATCAAAAACCAATTTAGTATTTCTATTCGCATTTTTCGCAGTGATAATGCCTTAGAATATTTATCTTCTCAATTTCAGCAGTTTATGACTTCTCAAGGAATTATTCATCAGACATCTTGTCTTTATACCCCTCAGCAAAATGGGGTTGCTGAGAGAAAGAATTGGCACCTTATTGAGACTGCTCGCACACTTCTAATTGAATCTCGTGTTCCGTTGCGTTTTTTGGGCGATGCAGTTCTCACAGCTTGTTATTTGATTAATCGGATGCCTTCATCTCTCATCAAGAATCAGATTCCGCATTCAGTATTGTTTTCCCAGTCACCCTTATACTCTCTTCCACCTCGTATTTTTGGGAGCACGTGTTTTGTTCATAACTTAGCCCCTGGGAAAGATAAGTTAGGTCCTCGTGCTCTCAAGTGTGTCTTCCTTGGTTATTCTCATGTTCAGAAGGGATATCGTTGTTATTCTCTAGATCTTCGTAGGTATCTTATGTCAGCTGACGTCATATTTTTTGAGTCTAAACCTTTCTTTACCTCTGCTGACCACCATGATATATCTGAGGTCTTACCTATACCGACCTTTGAGGATTTTACTATAGCTCCTCCTCCACCTTCGACCACAGAGGGTTCATCCATACCAACCGTTGAGGAGTCTAGTATTGTTCCCCCTAGTTCCCCGGCCACAGGAACACCACTCTTGACTTATCATCATCGTTTGCGTCCTCCATCAGGCCCAGTTGGTTCTCGTCCTGCACCTGAACCTGTTCCTACTACGGACCCTGCGCGATTGCACTTCGGAAAGGTATACGGACCACATTTAACCCTAATCCTCATTATGTCGGTTTGAGCTATCATCGTCTGTCATCTCCCCATTATACTTTTATATCTTCTTTATCCTCGATTTCCATCCCTAAGTCTACAGGTGAAGCGTTGTCTCATCCAGGATGGCGACATGCTATGAGTGACAAGATGTCTGCTTTATATACAAGTGGTACTTGGGAGCTTGTTCCTCTTCCCTCAGGTAAATCTATCATTGGTTGTCGTTGGGTTTATGTAGTCAAAGTTGGTCCCGATGGACAGATTGATTGACTTAAGGCCCGTCTTGTTGCCAAAGGATATACTCAGATATTTGGGCTCGATTACAGTGATACCTTCTCTCCCGTGGATAAAGTGTCTTCAGTCCGCCTTTTTCTATCCATGGCTGCGGTTCGTCATTGGTCCCTCTATCAGCTGGATATTAAAAATGCGTTTCTTCACGGTGATCTTGAGGATAAGGTTTATATGGAGCAACCACCTGATTTTGTTGCTCAGGGGGAGTCTCGTGGCCTTGTATGTCGCTTGCGTCGGTCACTTTATGGTCTAAAGCAGTCTTCTCGAGCCTAGTTTGGTAAGTTCAGCACGGTTATCCAGAAGTTTGGCATGACTCGTAGTGAAGCTGATCACTCTGTATTTTATCGGCACTCTGCTTCAAGTCTCTGTATTTATCTGGTAGTCTATGTTGATGATATTGTTATTACTGGCAATGATCAGGATGGTATTACCAATCTGAAGCAGCATCTCTTCTAGCACTTCCAAACTAAGGATCTAGGCAGATTGAAGTACTTTCTAGGTATTGAGTTTGCCCAGTCTATCTCAGGTATTGTTATTTATCAAAAAAATATACTTTAGACATTCTTGAGGAGACGGGGATGATAGGTTGCAGACCTGTTGACACTTCGATGGATCCGAATTCTAAACTTATGCCAGGACAGGGGGAGCCGCTTAGCGATCCTGCAAGCTATAGGCGGCTGGTTGGAAAATTAAATTATCTCACAGTGACTAGACCCGACATTTCTTATCCTGTGAGTCTTGTAAGTCAGTTTATGAATTCTCCCTGTGATAGTCATTGGGATGCAGTAGTCCACATTATTGGATATATAAAATTGGCTCCAGGCAAAGGGTTACTCTTTGAGGATCGAGGTCATGAGCAGATCATTGGATACTCAGATGCTGATTGGGCAGGATCACCTTCTGATAGACGTTCTACGTCTGGATATTGCGTTTTAGTAGGAGAAAATTTGGTGTCCTGGAAGAGCAAGAAACAGAATGTAGTTGCTCGGTCTAGTGCAGAAGCAGAATATCGAGAAATGCCTTTGGCAACATGTGAGCTAGTCTGGACCAAACAATTACTCAAGGAGTTGAAATTTGGTGAAATAAGTCGGATGGAACTTGTGTGCGATAATCAAGCTGCCCTTCATATTGCATCAAATCCGGTGTTCCATGAGAGAACTAAACACATTGAGATTGACTGTCACTTTGTCAGAGAAAAGATACTTTCAGGAGAGATTGCTACAAAGTTTGTGAGGTCGCATGATCAACTTGCAGATATTTTCACCAAGTCTCCCACTGGTCCTCGTATTGTTTGTATATGTAACAAGCTCGGTACATATGATTTGTATGCACCTGCTTGAGGGGGAGTGTTAGTTTACGACATGTATATAGTGTAGTATTGTCCCACATTGGTAGAAGAGTAGTATGTCCTTGTATAATATAGCTATAAATAAGGATCTCTTGTATTGTATTGTTCATCCAATATTAATAATATATTTTCTCCCGTGCTTTCTCACAACAACCTAGTTAGATCATGAAATGCCACTTTTATAGCACTCATCACGAAGAAGAAATGAGCCACTGAGTTAAGAGATTACAGGCCAATCAGTTTGATTGATAATGTTTACAAAATTGCCTCCAAACTCTTAGCAGAAAGGTTAAAAGGGGTGATAGGAAAATTGGTGTCTAGTCATAAAAAATGCTTTCATAAAATAGAGGCAGATCACAGATGCAACTCTTATAGCTAATGAGATATTGGATTGGAAGATGAAGTCTAGGCAACCTGGTCTACTTTTCAAACTAGACATATAAAAGGCATTTGATCAGCTTAATTGGACCTATTTGATAAATATACTAAGAAGGATGGGATTTGGTGAATGTTGGATTAGATAGATCAGATTTTGTATCACTACAGTGAAGTACTCAACCATGATCAATGGTGGAACAATTGGATTCTTTTCTCCCCAAAAAGGCGTCAGACAAGGAGATACTCTATCTCCTTTCTTATTCATCCTTGCTATGGAAGGGCTTAGCAAAATGTTAGATAAAGAAAATTAGCTTCACTGGCTACAGGGTTTCAAGGTGGGAAGTGCAGATGGTAACTCTGTTACAATCTCCCATCTGCTCTATGCAGATGATACTTTGATTTTTTGTGAAGCTGAAAAATCACAGGTCTTATACCTCAATCTCACACTTATGATCTTTGAAGCTATCTCAGGCCTACACATGAACATGTTGAAGAGAATCATCTATCCGGTCAATTCAGTTCTAAACTTGGAAGAGCTTGCGGAAGTAATGTGTTGTAAGGTGGTCTCTTTCCCTACAACATATCTGGGTCTTCCTCTGGGAGCTAAATACAAAGCTCTAGGTATTTGGAATGGAGTAATTGGAAATTTTGAAAAAAGGTTAGCTGGTAGAATTAAACTCATCAATAGTATGTTAGGATAGCATTCCTACCAACTTCTTGTCCCTGTTTCCAATCCCAGCTAAGTTCCAAAGGAGGCTTGATCAATTAGGAGAGATTTTTTATGGGAAGAAAATAGTTAAACTCACAAATTCCATTTGGTTAAATGGCCAAGAGTTATTCTCCCCAATGTGCATGGAGGGCTAGGAATAAAAGATCTCACTTTACACAACAAGAGTTTGTTAATGAAACCGACCAAGGTACCTGAAACTACCTCTCTTGGGGATGACCTGTGATCCAAGCCTCATGTCCATACCCAATATCCTTGACTCGGCGCTGAACTTGCACTCCAGGTATTCTGTATTTCTCTTGCTCAACTTGAAACCCTTGTCACACCCATTTTTCTACCCCAAAAAAAAAAGATAATGTGTATTATGGATGGTGTATCATATGGGTTGGGTTAAAGAGTTTTCCAATTAAAGTGACAAACTTGAGTAGGGATTATTTTACTTACAGAGTCGCCACTTGGAATTGAGTTTTGGGGTGTTCCAAGTCACCTTTTATTTGAATCCCTAGTCAAAGGAAGGTTTGACTCTATTATTATTGGTCTGCGAAAATAAAGTTCGGTTAAGGAATTCTGTTGACCGGGGAGAAGGTGTAAGGCATTCCCCGAGTCCCGTGGTTCTAGCAAGGTCGCTTTATTGACTACAACTTGGCTTGAATTAATTTTTTGGATAAACTGTGCTTTATTTTTTTTATTTTTTTATATTTTATCTATCCGCTTTTAATTATTAAAATATAAAATTATTTTTTAGACGAATCACATAATATTTTGACATACTACCTTGAGTTAAAGGACTTAATCACATGGATAAGAAATTTGCTAACTAAACTAATAATGAAACTTAACAACTAAATCAGAACAAAACAAACAGTAAAAAAACACACCTCGTTCACATAGATTTCACAAAAACATGTATTCATAAACATAATAAAAGAACAAAATAAAATGAAAGAAGTAAATCTCACAGTGAACCTTCTTAGAAACAGAAACTAGTTACTGTCAATCGGACCCCAATCGGAAGCCTCGAACCGGACATGACCACTCCGCCGATGGACTGAAGTGATAGAAACGGGAGGTGGTTAACGGTGTTTTGCGCTGATTTCTGGAGTTATTTTAGCTGGTTTTTGGAGTGACCTTCAGCTGATTTTGGTTAGTGGTTTAGGGACGATTTTCATGGCTTTTCAGGGGTAATTTCAGGGATGTTTTGGGGCTGATTTTCGGACTATTTTTGGACTTTTTGCAGCTATTTTTGAGATGGTTTAAGGACTGGTTTATGGACAGTTTTCAAGTTTTTTTTTGTGGCTATTTTAACAGCGTTTTTGGCTGCCATTTTCGAGCTGAAATTTCAGCTTTTCATGGTTGAAAACGAGCTGGAGGTGGGTGGCTTTTTCATGGCTATTTTTAGTCTCATTTTTGGGTTGAGGAGGTCGAGATTTGTAGCTGTTTGCACCTCTTTTTTCTGCCCGTTTGGGGTGGGATTTGAGCTGGTTTTAGGGAGCAATTTTTAGTTATATTTTGGCTGATTTTTTGGTCGATCTTGAGGGCTGTTTTTGCTTCCTCTTTTGAGCAGAAAATAGGGGCTGGTTTTGTGAGTGAGGGACAAAGTGTGGGGGGACAAAGTGTGGGGGACAAGCATGGGGGACAAGCGTGGGGGACAAAGAAAAGTGGAGTGGGGACACGCGTGGGGGACAAAGAGTGGGGACACGCGTGGGAAGATGTGAGCGGGAAATATTCAAGCACGATAAAAAATTAGGTGCTCACAGCATGCCCCTCTTTGCTTGGAAACATTAAAAGTTTTCAGGCAAAGATAAAGTGAGCCGTGTGACTAAGTTTTGACCATATCGTTACTCAAAAGAGGAAGAAAATAAAAGAAAAAGGTGCAACCGAGTCCTGGTTTTGGACTGCCTACATATCTCGAGTTATAAGGGAATCAGGTCGAGTGTAGTTCAAGGAAAGTGATGGAATGATGAGTTGGAGAATCGAGTGAGGTTCCGTCGAGGCTCCGGTCCGTGGTCTTGCTATTACATCAAAATTGAAAGAAACTAAACAAGCCTATCAACTATGAGTTACAAGATTCCTATCTATAAGTCTTTTGAAGCTTGATCTTGAATCTTGACTGGTTGTTCATGCAAGCTCTGATCTGAACCTTGATGCTTGCTAGCTGTAAGTGCTAGTTCATTCTTCTACGATTTCTTTTGAGCAAAACGGGAAATGTGAAGCTCGTAACTTCAGTCATGTCTTGAATAGTCCGTATCCTTTCCATCTGCTTCTACATTTGGATTCACTTTCTATTCCTTTTCTTTTCTTTATTTTGGATTGAGACTTTTTCTTTTGTTCATCTCGAACACTGTGCCTCGTGGTAAAACCTACTCAGACATCACAACAAATAAACGAACGAAATTTTTCTGCCCCAGTTTTCACTAGGAAAATTTCGTGAGTTATTGTAACAAAAATTCTAAACTACTTCTTTATTGAAAGAAATAAAAGAACAGGAATGGTGTACCCTGCATTTAAGCTCAAATTAACTAGGGAATGAAGTATCCTATATTGGAGAACACAGCTAGGGATTGGTGTAACCTATACTGGTAAGGAGATCGGGGATTGGTGTACCCTATACTGAAAAGGAAATATAACCAGGGGTTGGTGCCATGTATTACTGAAAAGGAAATGTAACCAGAGGTTGGTGCCCTGTATTACTGGGAAAAAGAATGTTGAATCCCCTTGGTGAAAAAGTTCTACCTGGGTTAAACTATGAAAAACAAAACTAGACAAAGAGCACTTCCACCCGGAAATATGAGCTGGATTCCCCTAGGCGAAACGATTCTACCTGAGTTAAGCTACGTAAAACATTCTGACCAAATAGTACTTTTACCTGGAACTGTGAGTTGGATCCCCTTAGGTGAAAAGGCTCTACCTGGTTTAAGCTACGAAAAACAACCTGGGCGAAGAGTACTTCTACCCGGAACTGTGAGCTGGATCCCCATAGGCAAAAAGGTTCTACCTGGGTTAAGCTACGAAAAATAACCTGGGCGAAGAGTACTTCTACCCGAAACTATGAGCTGGATCCCCCTAGGTGAAAAGGCTCTACCTGGGTTAAGGTACGAAAAACAACCTGGGCGAAGAGTACTTCTACCCGCAACTATGACTGGATCCCCCTAGGCGAAAAGGTTCTACCTGGGTTAAGCTATGTAAAACAACCTGAGCGAAGTGTACTTCTACCCGGAAACTATGAGCTGGATCCCCTCAGGCAAAAAAGTTCTACCTGGGTTAAGCTACGTAAAACATCCGGAGCGAAGAGTACTTCTACCCGGAACTATTGACTGGATCCCCCTAGGCAAAAAGGTTCTACCTGGGTTAAGCTACGAAAAATAGCCTGAGCGAAGAGTACTTCTACCCGGAACTGTGAGCTGGATCCCCCTAGGCAAAAAGGTTCTACCTGGGTTAAGCTATGTAAAACAACCTGAGCGAAGAGTACTTCTACCCGAAACTATGAGCTGGATCTCTCTAGGCGAAAAGGTTCTACCCGAGTTAAGCTACGTAAAACATCCTGAGCGAAGAGTACTTCTACCCGGAACTATAAGCTGGATCCCCCTAGGCGAAAAGGTTCTACCTGGGTTAAGCTACGAAAATAACCTGAGCGAAAAGTACTTCTACCCGGAACTATGAGCTGGATCCCCCTAGGCGAAATGGTTCTACCCGAACATCCTGAGCGAAAAGTACTTCTACCCGGAACTACAAGCTGGATCCCCCTAGGCGAAAAAGGTTCTACCTGGGTTAAACTACGTAAAACATCCTGAGCGAAGAGTACTTCTACCCGGAACTATAAACTGGATCTCCCTAGGCGAAAAGGTTCTACCCGAGTTAAGCTATGTAAAACATCCTGAGCGAAGAGTACTTCTACCCGGAACTATAAGCTGGATCCCCCTAGGCGAAAAGGTTCTACCTGGGTTAAACTACGTAAAACATCCTGAGCGAAGAGTACTTCTACCCGGAACTATAAACTGGATCCCCCTAGGCGAAAAGGTTCTACCTGAGTTAAGCTACGTAAAACATCCTGAGCGAAGAGTACTTCTACCCGGAACTATAAGCTGGATCCCCCTAGGCAAAAAGGTTCTACCTGGGTTAAGCTACGAAAATAACCTGAGCGAAGAGTACTTCTACCCGGAACTATGAGCTGGATCCCCCTAGGCGAAATGGTTCTACCCGAGTTAATCTACGTAAAACATCCTGAGCGAAAAGTACTTCTACCCGGAACTACAAGCTGGATCCCCCTAGGCGAAAAAGGTTCTACCCGAGTTAAGCTACGTAAAACATCCTGAGCGAAAGTACTTCTACCCGGAACTATAAGCTGGATCCCCCTAGGCGAAAAGGTTCTACCTGGGTTAAGCTACGAAAATAACCTGAGCGAAGAGTACTTCTACCCGGAACTATGAGCTGGATCCCCCTAGGCGAAATGGTTCTACCCGAGTTAAGCTACGTAAAACATCCTGAGCGAAAAGTACTTCTACCCGGAACTGCAAGCTGGATCCCCCTAAGTGAAAAGGTTCTACCTGGGTTAAGCTACGAAAAGTAACCTGAGCGAAGAGTACTTCTAACCGGAACTATGAGCTGGATCCCCCTAGGTGAAATGGTTCTACCTGGGTTAAGCTACAAAAATGGGAGGTATGAACAGTAGTGATGCATGCTGCAAATAAAGGAAAGTGGAGATTTTGACGAAACCTACCTTTGGTGACATTCGTCCTTTAAGAATCGCCATTCTGCACTGCTTTGATCCTGGAGATATGTGCCGACTTCAATGAATCATGACATGCATTTTGGATTGGATGCCTGATCTGTATGAGCTGTCTAATTCTCAAAATACATCGCAAATGTTCATCTTGAAACTGTCTTAGTTGTGCTCATGTCGGAGCATGGAAGACCCTCATTCGGCTAGTAGCGCCCTTTGCGGGTTTTCACTAACTGACCTCTCTCATTTCTCTAATCACTGGCATCTTACAGTGCCCATACGGGTTTTCACCGATAAGACTCTCTCATTTCTTCTTCTTTTTTTTTTCCTTTTTTTTTTTTTTTACTAAGATACGACACGCGGGAAGGTTGGCTGATGCCCCTGGCATGGGGACTTCAAGTATTCTCAAAGATCGATCAGAAGTTCTTAACAGGAAAAGGTGAAAGGAACCTTGAACTGAATTACAACCTTTGGAACTATTTCTACAGGAAAAAACTGTAAGATAAAAACAAACTTCTGCCCCAGTTTTGGAATATTGGGAATATGGATTTTTGTTGCAATGGGACCGAACCCAGGGTAAGGCTGCCTACGTATCCTTTCGGAATCAGGTCGGACGTAGTTCAATCAACATGAAAATTTGTTCAATGACTCA
Organism: Nicotiana tomentosiformis; assembly: GCF_000390325.3. Classification (NCBI taxonomy): domain Eukaryota; kingdom Viridiplantae; phylum Streptophyta; class Magnoliopsida; order Solanales; family Solanaceae; genus Nicotiana; species Nicotiana tomentosiformis. Next base: position 135,258,320 of record NC_090815.1, on the reverse strand, counting down.
GATTTTTTTTTTTGCAAGTACACATGTTCCAAAAAGTGGAAAACACGGAAGAAAAAAAATACAGCTTAAAAGGGGTAACAAAAAGGGTGACACTTTCTTAGAATAGCGAACAATGGTAGCCTTCGTCATCTCGATCTAAGAAAATCATGCGCGAAAGTTCCACAGTGGGTATATATTAGACATAATATCTTTTGACTGCATCTTCATTAATAGTCATGTCTGGTACCCGTCCTTCTTCATCTACCAAGTGCAAGGCCCCTTTTGGTAACACTTTCTTGATGATGTAGGGTCCTTTCCAGTTTGGGGCGAACTTTCCTTTTGCTTCTACTTGGTGTTTCAGAACGTGTTTCAGAACGAGTTGTCCTACCTCGAAGTACCTTGGACGCACTTTCTTGTTGTAAGTGCGTGCCATTCTTTGCTGGTATAACTGGCCAAAGCACACTGCTGCTAGCCATTTCTCATCAATCAACATTAGTTGTTCTAATCGGGTCTTTACCCATTCTGCATCTTCAATATCCGACTCCACAATGATCCGAAGAGAGGGAATTTCGACTTCAGCCGGTATTACAGCTTCTGTCCCATATACCAACAGATAAGGAGTTGTACCAACAGATGTGCGAGCAGTCGTGCGGTATCCCAGAAGAGCAAAAGGCAACTTTTCATGCCATTGTCTCAAGCCTTGGATCATTTTCCTAAGAATCTTCTTGATGTTCTTGTTCGCCGCTTCAACGGCTCCATTGGCTTTTGGCCGGTAAGGGGTAGAATGGCGATGCATAATTTTAAATTTCTCGCATACCTCCTTCATCAAATGACTATTGAGATTGGCTGCATTGTCAGTGATAATGGTATTTGGGATACCAAAGCGGCAGATGATGTTGGAATGAACAAAGTCTACCACTGCTTTCTTGGTGACTGCTTTGAAAGTGACGGCTTCCACCCACTTGGTGAAGTAATCAATTGCAACCAAAATGAATCTATGCCCATTTGAAGCCTTTGGCTCAATTGGCCCAATAACATCCATTCCCCAAGCAACGAAAGGCCAAGGAGAGGACATGGGATGCAACTCTGAAGGTGGCGAGTGAATCAGGTCACCATGAATCTGGCATTGGTGACACTTGCGAACAAAACTGAAGCAATCTCGCTCCATTGTAAGCCAATAATACCCTGCCCGCAGAATCTTCTTCGCCAAAACATATCCATTCATGTGAGGTCCGCATACCCCCGAATGCACTTCACTCATGATCCGCTCAGCTTCTGTTGCATCTACGCATCTCAACAAGTTCAAATATGGGGTCCTTTTGTACAAAATTTCCCCACTCAGGAAGAAATCGCTGGCGAGCCTCCTTATAGTTCTTTTTTGATCTCCCTTGGCGTGCTCTGGGTATTCTCTCATTTTCAGGAATCGTTTTATGTCATGATACCATGGTTCACCATCTGGTTCTGTCTCAATTGTATTGCAGTAACCGTGTTGATTCCGAACTTGGATTTCTAGTGGATCGATATGGGTGTTTCCCGGATAAGGGAGCATCGAGGCTAAAGTAGCCAAAGCATCGGCTAGCTCGTTGTGAAACCTGGGAATGTACCTGAACTCGATGGATTTGAATCTTTTGCTCAAATCTTGTACACATTGTCTGTATGGAATAAGCTTGATGTCTCGAGTCTCCCATTCACCTTGGGCTTTCCGGATAAGCAAGTCAGAATCTCCCATAACCAGTAGTTCATGCACATCCAGATCGAGGGCCATTTTCAAACCCATGATACATGCTTTGTATTCTGCCGTATTATTGGTACAGAAGAACCAAAGTCGGGCTGTTGCAGGGTAATACTGTCCAATAGGTGAGATGAGGATTGCCCCGATCCCAACTCCTTTGATATTGACAGCTCCATCAAAATACATTTTCCATAGAGGGTTGTCATCTGGAACTACTTCCTCTATTGAGTTGACCTCTTCGTCTGGGAAGTATGTGGTAAGTGGCTTGTACTCATCATCAACTAGATTCTCTACCAAATGATCGGCCAAAACCTGTGCTTTCGTCGCAGTACGAGTGACATAGACGATGTCGAACTCTGTTAGCAGGATTTGCCATTTTGCGAGCCTGCCGGTGGGCATTGGCTTTTGGAAAATATACTTCAGAGGATCCATTCTGGATATGAGGTAAGTAGTATAGGCCAAAAGATAATGTCTCAACTTCTGAGCGACCCAAGTCAAAGCACAACATGTCCTTTCTAAAAGGGTGTACTTAACCTCATAATTTGTGAACTTCTTGCTCAAATAATATATTGCTTGTTCCTTTTTGCCTGTCGCATCATGTTGCCCCAGAACGCATCCAAAAGAATTATCCATCACCGATAGATATAAAAACAAAGGCCTACAAGGTTCAGGTGGGACCAGTACAGGGGGTTTTGATAGATAATCTTTGATCCTGTCAAAAGCATTTTGGCAATCGTCTGTCCACTTGATTGCAGCATCCTTTTTCAGTAACTTAAAGATGGGCTCGCACGTGGTTGTGAGCTGAGCAATGAACCGAGCAAACTCATGACCTTCTTTTTGTTCTTCGGGGGTGGCAGATCTCGAATGGACTTTATCTTAGATGGATCCAATTCGATGCCTCTCCGACTGACTATAAAATCGAGGAGTTTCCCAGATGGAACCCCAAACGCACATTTGGCTGGATTGAGCTTAAGGTCATACCTTCGAAGCCGTTTGAAGAACTTTTTCAAATCATTCACGTGGTCAGCCTGTGTCTTTGATTTTATGATGACATCATCGACATATACTTCAATCTCTTTGTGCATCATGTCGTAAAAAATGGTGGTCATGGCCCTCATGTAAGTTGCCCCTGCATTCTTTAAACCGAATGGCATGACCCTGTAACAATAGGTACCCCATGGAGTGGTGAAAGCGGTCTTTTCTGCATCACCCTCATCCATTAGAATCTGGTGGTACCCAGCATAGCAATCCACGAACGACTGTATCTCATGCTTTGCGCAATTATCTACAAGAATATGGATGTTCGGCAAAGGAAAATTATCCTTCGGACTTGCTTTGTTCAGGTCTCTGTAGTCAACACAGACTCTAGTTTTTCCATCTTTCTTTGGCACGGGCACAACATTTGCCACCCAGGTGGTGTATCGTACAGCTCTGACAACATTGGCGCTCAATTGCTTCATTATCTCCTCTTTGATTTTATCACTCATGTCCGTTTTAAATTTTCGCTGCTTCTGTTGGACTGGTGGAAAATCAGGATACGTGGAAAGTTTATGAACCACTAAATCGACGCTTAAACCAGGCATATCATCATAAGACCAGGCAAACACATCTCTATACTCAAATAAAAGTTGAATCAAGGCATCTCTGGTTTTTGTTCAGTGTGAATGCTTATCTTTGTTTCTCTGACTTCTTCATGACCTCCGATATTAATTGGCTCAGTTTCATTGAGGTTGGGCCTAGGCTTATTTTCAAATTGTTCCAACTCTCTTTTTATTTCATCAAAAACCTTATCTTCATCATATTCGACCTCTTGATGCATTATTTCAAAATTAGACTGCCTTTTGAGATCTGGGCGTGAATTCCGCATGCATGTCATGTTATTAAAGCCAGCATTAACAAAACAAAACTCCTTCCTTGCGGGGAGAGGAATTGCTTCCCAGTTATTGAGCATGGTTTCTGGGCCAATTAGTTGCATATCGGCACGACTAGTGCCTTCACCCGCCTGGATCATGTTCACTTCAGAAAACATCTGCCTGAGGTCATGGCAAATTTCATCAATGTTTGCATGCGCCTCGGAATTTTGACCATGTTTGAATCGTGGCTTGACAAAAGTGTAGAAAATGTGAGGGATAGGTTGCTGCAAGACCTACCCGTGCTTCTTGCAGTGCTTGGCTTTGTCTTTGTCTGCTTGTGTTGGCCTGAAGCCTAAACCAAAAGTACCCCTGTTACTGAACGGAGAAATGGGTTCTGAAATTCCTTGCAATGATGCCCCCAAACCTTTTCCTGGCTCATAACCTTGTCTCATCATAAGTGCAGCCACCATTATAGATGTGGCAGAGAGACGCGGATGTAGAATGGGTTTTCCTTCCTCAACATGGTCCACAACAACCACTTCGAAAGCCTGATAGACAATGGACTCACATCCTTCCTTGGCCTCAATACATGGGATTAACGGGTCTTTATAAATAGATGACTCGTCTTCTCCGTGAACAATAATTTCTTGCCTGTTGTGCTCAAATTTGAGCATCTGATGCAAGGTGGATGGCACAGCTCGGGCCGTATGGATCCATGGCCTTCCAAGAAGAAAGTTATAAGAAGTTTTCATGTCCAATACTTGGAAGACAATTTCAAAATCAACAGGCCCAATCGTCATGGTGAGGTCGATCTCTCCAATGGTATCCCTCGCTGAGCCATCAAAAGCCCGGATGAGAACATTGCTGGGTCGGATCCTGTCTGTATTGATCTTCATGCTTTGCAAGGTAGAAAGGGGGCATACATCTACACTCGAGCCTCCATCAACCATGACTCGCTTCACATAATGCCCCTCGCATTTGACAGTCAAGTGCAAAGCCCTATTGTGACCGGCTCCCTCCTCAGGAAGTTCATCATCAGTAAAGGAAATTCTGTTCACCTCAAAAAATCTATTGGCCATCTTCTCTAATTGATTCACAGTGGTATTCTCTGAGACATGTGCCTCGTTCAGGATTTTGATTAGTACACGGGCATGCTCTCCTGAGTGTATAAGCAGAGATAACAGAGAGATTTGGGCAGGAGTCTTTCTCAGCTGGTCAATGATTGAGTAATCCTAAACTTTCATCTTTTTCAAAAACTCCTCCGCCTCTTCTTCAGTGACCGGTTTCTTTATTGGCATTTGGCCTTCTCTGATTTGCTTAGCCTTCCTCAACTCTTCTGGAGAGTAACACCTTCCTGATCGAGTCAAACCTCCAATTTCCCCCACTTCTTCTATGATTTCCTTACCTTTGTAGGTTACTACAGTTTTGTTGTAGTTCCAAGGGATGGTTTTCGTATTTGTTATACGGGGTTGTGTGGCAGGCTTGATTATGATCGGCTCTATTATACCCGTCGTACCACCCTGATTCTCCTTTGTGATGGGGTGACCTCCAAGGACGTATAACTTTGGGCTTGGAGCATTGGAGCGAACCTCCAACCTCGAGATTTTTGGAACAAATAAAATTGCCCCTTCTGAGCTCTGGGCACCTTTCACAATCAACGGTGCATCTAGGCTTGGATTTACTTCCAGTTTGGTTCCCTCTTGAATCGTTACCACTGTCATTTCTGCTCGACCAACCGGCTTGTATTCATGATCTCGGCCAATCATTCCCACAAAATGAACATCATTGTGTACTGGTAATGGGTTATTGGTCACATTAGGAGGGTCCTCGCCATTCGTGACTACAATCAATTTTTCAACAATGAGTCTTTCTACGGCTCTTTTCAGGGTCCAACAATCATCAGTGCTATGCCCCGGAGCACCTGAATGATATTCAAATCTAGCGTTTGCTTGAAATCCATGTGAATCGGGATGCATATGGTGGGGAGCGATGGGTCCAATCACGCCTATCTGCTTCAACTTTTGGAACAGACTAGAGTATGATTCCGCCAATGGAGTAAATTTTTCCACTGGCCTCTGCTCTCGACCATAATCCTGCCTAGGACGAGCGTTGTAGGGTGCCCGAAAATTTTGCTGCTGAGGTCGGGGTAATCTTGGAGCTGGTGCCCGTACCTGTTGATTGGGAGGATGAGCATATGATTGAGCATTAAACACTGTATATTGTGGCGGTCTCACAGAGTACTGAGGAATTGGCGGGGGATAGTAATGTTGAGGGTAGCTGGATTGCCCCTGCTGAATTTGTACATAAGGATGCGATGCCCATCTTTGAACTTCCCTGGATCCCGAAGTCATCATGGACCCTTCATCTCTCTTCTTCCTATTTGCCAAACTTCCCGACCCATTTTGGATAGCTTGGGTGGTGGCTTTGAGAGCAGCTTGACTTACAATTCTGCCAGTCTTGAGGCCATTTTGACCATTTCTCCTATTTTGATCGCTTCTGCAAAAGGTCTACCCATTGCGGACATCATGTTCTGAAAGTAATCAGGCTCTTGGGCCTCCAGAAAAACAGTGATCAACTCGTGGTTATCCATGGGTGGCTTAACTCTAGCTGCTTGCTCCCTCCACTTGATTGCATACTCCCTAAAGCTTTCAGTCGGCTTTTTCTTCATATTGGACAGGGAATTGCGATCTCTTTTTTTTTTTTTTACTCACGCCTCATTTTGATTCCTCATCTTAGAGTTATTGAAAAATATTTTGATCGAACCTTTTGTTGGTTGCCTACCTATCATGTCGCCGCATGAATCAGATCATTACGTAGTTCAGGGATACCGGGAACAAAGTACTTAAGCTAGCTCTTTTTTTTCTTTTGGAATGTTTGAAAAGAAGAATTCTTAAAGGAGAAAGAAATATATATATATTTTTTTTTTGGATTTTGATTATTATTATTTTTTTTTGGATTTTTTTGGGAGAAAGACTTCTAAAGAAGGAAAAAATATATATATATTTTTTTCGGTGAGAATCAGACCCATGTAGTTCGGTGTATCAAAAATAAAATAGATAAACTAACTCTTTTTTATATACAATTAATCCGACAAAATTTTCTAGCAACGAAAATATTTTTAAAATTTTTTTTTTCGATTGTTTTATTTTATTTATTTATTTTTTTTTTTTTGGGAATTGGTGAAAGAAAAATTTCTAAAGTAGAAAAAAAAATAAAATATATATATATATATATATATATATATATATATATATATATATATATATATATATATATATGGGATTTTGGGAGAAAGACTTTTTTTTTTTTAAAAAAAAAGGAAGAAAATATTTTTGGATTTTTGGTCTCAAACAAAAAGGAAGCTTCTAAAGAAGTAATTAAAGAAAAATATCTTTTTAGATTTTTTAAAAATTGGGGGCCGAAACCGATGAGGTTTGCCTACGTATCTCACATCCGGTGAGAATCAGACCCGCGTAGTTCGGTGAAAATTGACTATGTTCTTCTTCTTTTTTTTTTATATGAAAACTAATCTTTAAAAATCATATGCACTAAACTACATCATTTTTTCTCTCTTCGTTCAACCGATATATGCTAAAGTCGGTCGACAGGCAAGCCTCCCAAATAATGCAACAAGTAGCACATAACATGACATAATGGTCTCAACAAGGTACCTGTCCTAAAACACAGCTCGGCCCATGAGTCGAGCGCTACTAAGTCAAATGCACATGATGCAAATAAAGCGTAGTCTACTAGGGATATTCATTGCTTGTGGCTTGTACTTCTTAGTTTGTAAATACTAAAGGAGATGGTATCTAGACCTGGCTTACCCGGGCGGACAACCCGAGCCGAGGAGCGTCAAGCATTACCAGTAGTAGAACAGCACTGGCTAGCTAACGGCTCTCCCGCCTAAACATGTGTGACTAAATCATTCACCAGAAGCTGGTAGGCTAACTGGCTTTATCTCAAGACAGAAATTTTGTGATGCGGGTAGGCAAACACAACATAACTAATTATCAGAAGACTCAGTGGGATGCGAGAGAGGATACAATTTATATGTACAGTTCAACAATATCAAGACAGTAAAAAGTGGACAAGTAGCACATTAGTCCCAAATAAATCACAATATATACAAAAATTAATAAATCCAAATAAAGTCAATGTACAAGCTCGAATTCTTGAAGTTCCCCAGCAGAGTCGCCAGAGCTATCACACCCATTTTTCTACCCCCCCAAAAAAAGATAATGTGTATTATGGATGATGTATCATATGGGTTGGGTTAAAGAGTTTTCCAATTAAAGTGATAAACTTGAGTAGGGATTATTTTACTTACAGAGTCGCCACTTGGAATTGAGTTTTGGGGTGTTTCAAGTCACCTTTTATTTGAATCCCTAGTCAAAGGAAGGTTTGACTCTATTATTATTGGTCTGCGAAAACAAAGTTCGGATAAGGAATTCTGTTGACCGGGGAGAAGGTGTAAGGCATTCCCCGAGTCCCGTGGTTCTAGCACGGTCGCTTTATTGACTACAACTTGGCTTGAATTAATTTTTTGGATAAACTGTGCTTTATTTTTTTTTTATTTTTTCATATTTTATCTATCCGCTTTTAATTATTAAAATATAAAATTATTTTTTAGATGAATCACGTAATATTTTGACATACTACCTTGAGTTAAAGGACTTAATCACATAGATAAGAAATTTGCTAACTAAACTAATAATGAAACTTAACAACTAAATCAGAACAAAACAAACAGTAAGAAAACACACCTCGTTCACATAGATTTCACAAAAACATGTATTCATAAACATAATAAAAGAACAAAATAAAATGAAAGAAGTAAATCTCACAGTGAACCTTCTTAGAAACAGAAACTAGTTACTGTTAATCGGACCCCAATCGGAAGCCTCGAACCGGACATGACCACTCCGTCGATGGACTGAAGCGATAGAAATGGGAGGTGGTTGGTGTTTTGCGCTGATTTCTGGAGTTATTTTAGCTGGTTTTTGGAGTGACCTTCAGCTGATTTTGGTTAGTGGTTTAGGGACGATTTTCATGGCTTTTCAGGGGTAATTTCAGGGATGTTTTGGGGCTGATTTTCGGACTATTTTTGGACTTTTTGCAGCTATTTTTGAGATGGTTTAAGGACTGGTTTATGGACAGTTTTCAAGTTTTTTTTTGTGGCTATTTTAACAGCGTTTTTGGCTGCCATTTTCGAGCTGAAATTTCAGCTTTTCATGGTTGAAAACGAGCTGGAGGTGGGTGGCTTTTTCATGGCTATTTTTAGTCTCGTTTTTGGGTTGAGGAGGTCGAGATTTGTAGTTGTTTGCACCTCCTTTTTCTGCCCGTTTGGGGTGGGATTTGAGCTGATTTTAGGGAGCAATTTTTAGTTGTGTTTTGGCTGATTTTTTGGTCGATCTTGAGGGCTGTTTTTGCTTCCTCTTTTGAGCAGAAAATAGGGACTGGTTTTGTGAGTGAGGAACAAAGTGTGGGAGACAAGCATGGGGGACAAGCGTTGGGGACAAAGAGTGGGAACACGCGTGGGAAGATGTGAGCGAAAAATATTCAAGCACGATAAAAAATTAGGTGCTCACAACCCTTAGATCACAAAACAATGTCATCAGCGAATAACATACACCATGACACCTTCCCTTGAATATGGTGTGTCAGTGCATCCATCACTAAGGAAAATGAGAGCGGGCTAAGCGCCGATCCTTGGTGTATAACAACCGGGAAATGATCCGAGTCGCCTCCCACAGTCATAACCCGAGTCTTAGCTCCATCATACATGTCCTTGATCACTCTAATGTAAGCTACCTACACACCTTTAGCTTCTAGGCATCTCCAGAGAACTTCCCTGGGACCTTGTCATACGCTTTCTCCAGGTCAATAAATGCCATGTGCAAATCCTTCTTCATATCTTGTACTGTTCCACTAACCTCCTAATAAGGTGAATAACTTCTGTAGTCGAACGACCCGGCATGAACCCGAGCTGGTTGTCGGATATAGACACCATCTCCCTCTCCCTCACCCTCACTTCCACCACCCTCTCCCAAACTTTCATAGGTGCAAAAAGCCATGACAAATGAAGTCCCCTATTAATAGTCATCAAAATCAAGTCTATACACAACGGGACACATACACAAAACTGGTAATATATCTAGTTTCGGCATCCATGAAAATTATTTCAATTCTCGAGTTGACTCGTAAAGAAACAAAAAAACTTATTGGCTCACCAATGAACTAGAGAATCCAATAACGCCCAGAGCAACAAATATAAAGAAGCGTATAACTCTAGACGTAATCAGTCTACCACACAAACAGTGGTACTTCCAATTGGTTCTTTCAGCCGGATTTGAGTTCAAGATTTGAGTTCTTTCAGCCGGATCGGGGTTTAAAGTTTCAAGATTAATTTGCTGTCTTTGAGAAGAATGCAGTGGTACTTCCAATTGGTTGTCATCTTCATCCAAATTAGATTAATCATTAGTGGCCAAATTTGATTTTGGTGCTGCATCTTCTTCCAAGTTAGATTGATTATGAGGAGCGGCCAAACTTGATTTTGGTACTTTGGAAAAAAAACTGCTTCATTGATTTTTGATTCTGAATTATAAAATAAAATTTAATTAGAAGAAATACAAGTAATAATTTCTATAAAATATCACAATTCACAGTTATAAGTTATAACAACTGTCAAGTTTGTCAAGATTTCCAGACTTTTGGTACATGAATTTTCACTTAAAGTCCAAGATGTTCACGGAGATTAAAAGCAGCCTAATGAATGTAAATGAGAAATTCAAAGGAACTACACAAACTGACCACAAAGTAAAAGATGAATCATGAATGTAAATGTGAAATTCAAAGGAATTACACAAACTGACCACAAAGTCGATCCAATCCACCTTATCGTGGCTGCCATGACAGGCGAATATCGACAAGCGATTTGCAAAGAGGACCAACGAAGGCGAGTCGGCGACAACAATGGGCACGCACAACGCACTTGAGCAATTTTGAGAATGGGAGCACTGAGCCGTGATAAATTCCCTTATGGCTTTTGAAATTAGGGATTTCTTTAATCCCAATTGTCCTAATGTCGTATTGTTGTTTATTAATTTTAAAAAGGGTACTTATAGCTAATAAAACAACGTCGTTTGAAGTTCGTTTACAAAATTTTAAAAAAGACTAAACTGTAAAATATAAATTATGTTGCAATCGGGAATGAACTTGCGACCTTCAGCAACTTTTGACACCCCTTGACCATTGCACTAGGAGTTTTTCGTGTCAAGGGCTGTCAACTAATTATATATATTCTATTTATAAGAAAAAACCTATCTACGCCATGTCATTTTCCGGCAAAGGGGTGACACCCCTCAGACATGGGTAGTTCCGCCCCTGCACACAAATCCTGAGCTACCTTGCATTATCCGAAAACAAAAAAAGTTCATACAACATGCATATTTGTTTATTAAATAAATATTGTAGAGCCCGCGTATATAGAGAAATCATGAACTCAAATACACCAAAAATCGAGATTTCATGGCAAACTAACTAGATAATCTGATGATACATGCACAAACTAACGAACTCTAAACACAAATCATAACCAGATATGAATCAAATTAATCAAAACAAAGTAACAAGTCTACAGAAACTGAAGAGAAACCAAAGATGATTAATTCATAGAAGAGCAAATAGAGACCCGATCTTGCGTTATTGGGGAATAGTGAATACGTATAGTTGAAGGATGAGTGGAGCTCGAGCTTCTCTTGGTGCCGCACATATTATTTTTTTTTTTCTTATTCCTAACTAGTTAAATTATTGAATTAATGATATGTTCCTTTCATTTGACCCCTAAGATACATGAATATTAAAATTAATACTATTATTGAAACGGTCACCTTATTTCAGAAAGTATTTTCTCTACATTAATTAAGGGAGAGTGAGAGTTGCCTCCGGTTGAAAGAGCTGGAACCGGTTTCGATTCGGCTCAGAAGGTAATTTGTAATTGGACCGAAATAATTGCTGCTCTGGATGCTGGGCTCCTTTATTAAGCTGACGCAAATGCCGAGATTTTCAAATTTAGAGTCCGTTTGGATTAGCTGATTTGAAATAGCTGATAAATATTAGGTGCTGAAAAATATTTTTAAGTGCTGTAACTGATTTAATAAATAAGCAGTTACATATTTGGATACAAGTACTAATGTTTATAATAAGTTGTTGTAATATTTGATAAAAAAAAATGCTGATAAGTTCTTTTTTTGTTAAAATTACTTAAATAACCTTAGAACTGTTTACACTTATAAGGGCGTAATTTCTTCAAAATTTTAGATTCCAGATCGATTCAAATACAAAATATTCTATTTGTCATTTTATTTTAAAAATAATTATGATTAGATAAGATAATTTTTATGATAAAGATAATTTATTTTATAATAAGCATATAATCATAAATTATAATAATTAATAAATTGACAAAAATTTCTTAGTAAAAAAATAAACCTAAATAGGACAAAGTATTAGAAGAGAAACAAACAATGTCTTTATCACCACAACACTTAGAAAGCAATACACCAAAAATTTGATATGTTCTCGTTTATTACATACAGTTCAACGATTAATACACAATCACGTAGATACAAATATGCAAAGAAATAAAGAATTTGCTCACCTTAAATAGTCAATGAGAATTGCAGACTTGAAGAGGCGGGGGGTTTAGGTTGAAAAAATACGTGAGGCGGTGAGTACCGACGTAGGAGTTTTGTTCTAAAAAGGAATATTTTAGGGATAAAACAGTAAAAATCTTGGTCAAACTTAAAGTGCTTATAAGCTAAAAATTCCTAAGTTGGGGATAACCAGCTTATGACTACTGACTTATTTTTTATTTATAAGAACTTAATTTATAAATACTTTTAACTTTACCAAATGCGTAGATAAGCCGAAAAATTCTTATAAGCTTAGCCAAACACCCTATTATTCTACATAGTTATTATCCTAGTACTAGTATATTTAGTAAATATAGCCAATTTTGAGGACCTTTACCTTCCCACAAGAAGCTGATGCTGTAAGCAATACACGTGGAAGGACCCATCTCCACCAGCTCATTTTTCGGTTTCACACCAACCACTCCTCAAAACTCCTACTCTCTCTCTCTCTCTCTATTCTTTCACGGACCACAAAATAGAGAGGATTACTGTTAAAATTTTAACTGTTAAACCGAATTAAAACAAAAGAATTCATCAAAGTAAGCTAACCAACTAAGGATGAAAAAAGATAAAAAGTACATAAAAAGTAAGTCTGACAAATGTCGTGAAAAGAAAAACTAAGAAGAAATAAGAAAAATTGATCCTACGGACAAAATTACTCATATGCAACAATAACATAATCAGTATACTCCCACTATGCAAAGTCTGAGTAGAGTAATGTGTACATAAATCGTACCCATCCCTTGAGTATAGCGATTGTTTTCGAAATACCTTTAGCTTAAGAAAAATAATTTTCAACAGATTTGAACAAGAGAACAGTAATAAAAAAAGTTACTCCTCTGCAGAAAGGTAAAATTTGATTCCTTTTTAACACAATGTTGGAAAGACGAAAAATTATCGTCAACTAATTTTACTATCTATCTATATTGTTTGAGTTACACTAAAGAAGAAACATGAACATAAAAAAGAGGAAAAACCTTTCTAGGGTATAAGCGTTCTCGTCTATCGGATTGATATTATTAATGTACGTGTCGCCAGAGTCACCCAAATTATAGGTTATATGGATTTTTTTCTAACGTAAAAAGTAGTTATCTTATCTAGCTACTAGTACAAAATGGCAATATCTTTCACTAATTAAATCTTCTTAATCTCAGTTTACTCAACTTAATTTCAAGATATATCACATGATTCACCGAACCTATATTATATGATATTATAAAACAGTTGAAAGGGAAGAGTTACTTATAAAGAAAAAGGAGAGATGCTTCAGTAATAAAACGCTTAAGCATTCGTCCTTTAATCTTTTAGACATACTGTTTACTCAACCGGTAATAAATAAAAGTTACATGCATAAGATCAAAGAATATATATATATATATATATATATATATCATCGTCATATACTATATTATAAGTGTGAAGACAAAAAGTCTAAGGTAAAAGACTAAATAAGCCTATAATTCTAATACATTCTTTAATGGATTGGATAACCCATCCAATGTTTACATACAAAAACGTAAATTTTAAAGTGTGCCTTGAGATTTAAAGCTTGCAAGAAATTTTTAAAGAAGTTATTATAAATTTATTTTCATCATGATGGCCGGACTCATTGTCAACATGTAAGGGTGCCGATTGAGAGTTTGACATTTTAAGCTTTTAACCTGAAATTAGAGATACTTCAAAGAACAAGTGTAAAGTAGTGTGTGTTATGAAAATTTGTATCAAATAACCACTATTATCATTAGCCCCACGGTGGGTACCAAACTATTTATCCTCAAAATCTGATAATAATTGAATTTGTAAGTGGTTTTAAGGATATGCAGATTAACTTGACACAAAATAATAAACTAAGTTACAATTGAAATAAATGATGACAAAATAAATTCAAACCACACAAATTGGACAATTTCAGTCTTGGAAGGTCAGTCACCCTCAAACCAAATGTACTTCGATCGATATCAGGATACAGAAGAATAAGAGCTTAAAGAGAAAAATAATAATGTATTGCTTTTGAATGTGCGTTACCATGTGTTTTATAAATTATCAGATCCTCTTTATATAGTAGAGGAGTCCTACTTTAGGTACAATTCTATAAAAGGTAAAAAAATCTCTTGATTTACTGATTGTCGGTTCCTTATTGATACGTGCCGAGATTACCGCCGTAATATCCGATTGGTCACGGATATTTTGGTCTTCGGTTTGCTATGTTAACAATGTTTCTTTGAGCTCGTTCGAGGCTAGGATCAATTCCGGGATCACGGTCTCGATATTCTCGAAGGCAGGCATTCTGCCCCCGGGTTCTAGTCCGGTGGGACTTGGGGTCGATTTTCAATCCTTTATTGTCATGTCTCGAGCCTGGCTCACCATGTCGGAGGCTAGAATGCACCACAAGTTCGATTTCGACCGTATGGAGTTATATTCGAGATCATTAGTGGAAGAAGAAAAACTGGATTTTTTCACCAAGAAGAAGCATCAAAGCTCTTAGGCCATGTGAGTAAAGAACTACTTAAATTCTATACTATATATTATTGCATCATATTGCAACAATTACAACTAGGGATTATTTTTCCAGAGTTAGCTCTTCATATTCCTATAAGTGTATTCATTACGGAAGTTTTACAATTTCAATGCTTTTTAAATGATAGCATCAAAACAAATTCTAAATACTAAACGTTGGAAAGTGGGATAAAACATTACCTTCTAAAACATCAACACATATAATACTACCTGAAGAATATAGAAGTTGAGGATTATCATCCGAAAGCAAGTATGTATAATCTGCTCCTTCACGTTTTAAATATAATATGATCGCTTGCCTTATATGCACCTTAACAACGTTTATATTTTCTTTAATTTTTTCCTATAGTCACCTCTAAAAATTCTATCTTCATATTTCTCAATATTGTTATGTACTTTTTGGCGTGTTTGGTTAGCATATGGATTCACTCAGGACTTACTTATTTTAATTTCATCTCTTGGGAAGAAAGAATGATTATTAACTTAAAAGAATAATAAGATTTCAAAAAATGGACCTTTGAGAAAATGCCAAATTAGGTATGATGCATCTGATGGTAAGCTTATTCATTACCAATTCTACCTGCAAATAACAATAATATTTTTTTTGGTAATTAAATTTTTATTACTAGGAAAAATATTTACAAGTATAACAAAAACCACTATCTCTATCCGCCCAAGTTTGGACATGCAACCCCAAACCTATGAACATCAAAACTAAGTAACACCAGTTCTAAGTATAGACTAGCTAAGGATAGAAATTTAAATCTTGAAATCTTTTAGCTAGACTAGGACTCAAGCTTCCTCGACAATGGACCTCTTGAATTATCGTTTTAACCAATTCCTCACTTCTCCTCTGCTGCCTGCGAAAAGTTCTCCAATTTCTTTCTTGCCATATATGGTATACAATGCAAGTTAGGAGCATTCTGTATATTGCTGCTGGTGACTGCTTACATATTGCATATTTTGTAGCCTATTTTACCTCTTCATTCCACCTAGCCACATCTCTATTGACACCAATCCAGTATAATAGTTTCCTCCATACTGTTGCTGAGTAGGTGCATTTGAAGAAAAGATGAACGTGATCCTCTGTACCTCTTTCACACAACGAACATGATGGATTGGCTAATATTCCCCAAGTAATAAGCATGTCTCGTGTGTATAATTTGCCCAGGATTGCTAGATAAAAGATAAAGATACATTTAGGACTACTGTTGTTATTGCATATTAGTCTCCTCCATTCAGCTTTAGGGAACTCTCCTCTAAGCTTATTATACATGTCTCTAATGGAGTATCTCATCGCATTCATCACCTTCTCCACTCCTATATTTGCTTCATTTAAATACTTTGTAGCTCCTAGTATTTTCCGAGTAAGCCAAGAAGCTTGTTTCACGTTTACATTCCATATCACATGCTGTTTTATATAGTATGTATGCATCCATTGTATCCATAAGCGATCCTTCTTCTTACACAAATTCCATAATTGCTTAAGGATTGCAGCTCTGTTCCACGTGAGGATGTCAGTGATGTTCAATCCACCTGCAGACTTTGGCCAGCACAATTGTTTCCAGGCCACTAATACTTTGTTGTTACCTTTTGTTTGACCTGTCCAGAGAAACCTCTTACAAATGGTCTCAATCTTTAGAATAATCTTCTTTGGTAGAGGAAAGATTTGTGACCAAAAGGATTGAATGGCAATCAGAACACTTTTGATCAATTGTAACCTTCCTGCATAAGGTAAAAAGTTTGATGTCCAATTTTTAACTCTGGTAAGCATCTTATCCAGTAGGGGCTGACACTGAGCTACAGATAATCTTTTGGTACTTAATGGAACCCGCAAGTATCTGAATGGAAGTGTGCCTGTGGAGAAGCCTAGGCATTGGGTAATATGTTGTTAAACATCTACTGGTACCCCTCCAAAATAGATACAACTTTTGTCTTGGTTTGCAATCAGTCCTGAGGAGCTGGAAAGTGTTGAAAACATTCATAGATGTAACAACCCGGCCGGTCGTTTCTAGAGTTATAGCCCTGTTTCTCTATTTCCTGCTTCTTTTTTGTTCTTAAGATATATTATGATATATCGGGTCAGTTGATTCAGGTCCCGAGTAGTTTCAGAGTGAATTGAGACACATAGTCTCTTGATTGAAAGCTTAAGTTGGAAAAGTTGATCGGATATTAATTTATATGTAAACAGCCTCGGATTTTAATTTTGATGGGTCCGTTAGATCCGTTAGGTGATTTTGTACTTAGGGGCGCATCCAGAATATGATTTGAAGGTCCGTAGTAGAATTAGGCTTGAATTGGCGAAAGTTAGAATTTTGACCATTTTGGCCGACAGTGAAAATTTTGATATCGGGGTCGGATTAGATTTTTGAAAGTTGGAGTAGGTTCGTGGGGTCATTTATGACTTGTGTGCAAAATTTGAGGTCAATCGGACGTGGTTTGGTAGGTTTCAGCATCATTTGTGGAATTCAGAAGTTTAGAAGTTCTTTAGGCTTGAATCCGAGTGTAATTTGGTGTTTTGACGTTTTTTGAGTGATTCAAAGATTCGACTAAGTTCGTATGATGTTATAGGATTTGTTGGTATGTATAGTTGTGGTCCCAAGGGCCTCGGGGTGATTTTGGATAGTTATCAAATTATTTTGAGTTGAAGAAGTGCAGCTGAAGCTGCTATTTCTGATGTGACCGCACCTGCGGAGGGGGAACCGCATGTGCAAGGCCGCATAAGCGAAAGAGGAGTCTCAGGTGCGGCTAAGGAAGACTTGGGCAGAGGACGCAGGTGCGATGGCATTCCTGCACCTACGGTGGTCACAGAAGCGAACCCAAGGGCCCATGTGCGAGTTTGGACCGCATAAGCGAGATGGTTTCCGCACCTGCGAAAGGCGCAGATGCGGTCTTGAGGCCGTAGGAGTGAGGTCAAGATTTTAAGTGAAATCCGCACCTGCGATGGAATTTCCATAGGTGCGGCATCGCAGAAGCGACAAATGGACCGCATGTGCGGTATTGCTAGACAGAAAAATACTTGCTCGAGGTTTTGTCTTTCATTTTCAATTTTGGACTTGAGAAACTCGGGAGAGAGGCGTGTTTTCGAGGAATTTCAAGGAAAATGTTGGGGTAAGTAATTCTAACCCGTAATGGTCTAAATTTCGTGAATCCATGGCTTTATGCATCACCTAATTAGGGATTTAAGTTGAAAATTTGGGGATTTAGGGCTTGAGAATTTGGAGAGTGAACTTTGGGAATTTGGGTGACAAATGAGGTCGGATTTTGATAAATTTGGTATGGTTAGACTCGTGAGTGAATGTGCTTTCGGGTTTTGTGAATTTTGTCGGATTTCGAGACGTGGGCCCGGGGGCCGGGTTTGAGCCAATTTCGGATTTTGTCTATAATTTGATATTTTTCTTGTGGAATTGATTACTTTAGCCTATATTGATCGTATTGTATTTCTTATGGATAGATTCGGGACGTTTGGAGACCGATTTGAGAGGCAAAGGCATTGTGGAGTAGGATTTTGCTTGGTTTGAGGTAAGTAACACTTTCAAACTTAGTTCTGAGGGTTCGAAACCCCAAATTATGTGTTATGTGATTGGTATTGAGGTGACGCACATGCCAAGTGACGGGCATGTACCGCAAGAATTGTGACCTGGGTGATTCCATGGCACCGTTTTAGTGACTCTATCCTGTTGATATCCATGCTTTCATCACGTGATAAAGTAATTGAGTTGTAAATCATGCTAGATATCATGTTTAGGCTTTATGCTGGTATTGTTGGGACCCTTAGTGGTCGATTCTTACTGTCATCTCATTATTTTCATTAATAATCTGTACTCAATCATGTTCATGCATTTTTATATCATATCTCAGTCTCAGTTATTTATTGATTCATCATATCATTGTTCCAGGTTTATTTTCATGACATTGTGAGCCCGTGGGTGAGACTGGAGAGGTTGATGACTGAGTAAGGCTGAGAGGCTGGTTATGAGTGACAGTTATGGGATCGGGTTGCATACCGCAACAATTCTATTGATGATTATGGTAGCGCTTGGGCTGTAGGAGTCCCTCCGGAGTCTGTAACACAACCCTAGTGAACGTAGATGATATTATTGAGGGATGGATTTCCCTGGACATAGATTTGTCCGAAGTACTTGATACCTGGAGATGGATTTCTCCACAGGGTTGGATTTCCCTTTTTGTTCCTCGGTACTAGGGGACTTACAGTCAGTGTTGTATATGTTCCAGGATGGATTTCTTTAGGCCGGATGGCCATATACAGTACCAAGTGGTTGAGCAATTAAGAGTGGGAGCACATGGTGCATTTCATACAATTTTTGCATTGGCATATAGAGATAGCTGAGTTGTATACCTTACACCGTTCAAATATGTATTTTCTTTATTGCCTTGAGCTGTCTATTTAACTTGAAAGTATGCCTACGTTTTTGCATATTTATTTCTGTTATATCTGCTGCGGTTGAGTTCGTCACTACCTTTCAGTCCAAAGTTTGGACTTGTTACTTACTGAGTTGGTGTACGCACGTTACTTCATGCACCTCGTGTGCAGATCCAGGCGATACCGGCCGCAGTGACGGTTGCTGATTGAGGTTCCAGAGTTTGGAGACTATCGAGGTAGCTGCATGGCGTTCGCATGCCTTGACTCTCCTTCTTTATCTGTTGTCGTATTTTTAGTTTATTTCTCTAGACAATGTAGTGGACTGTATTCTGATCTAGACGTTCATGTACTCAGTGATACCCCGGTTTTGGGCTGGATTGTATCGTATATTAGGATTTCTTATGTTTCAAACAGTTTTCTCTAAATGTTAAATGCTTCCGTTAATGTTTTCAAATTTATTGTTGTTGTGTTGGATTTTGTTGAGTTGAAGCTGGCCTAGTTGCACGATAGGTGCCATCACGACTTGATTTTGGATCGTGACAATAGGGCAGTTGAATAGACACCACATCACCTCTACAAAACAGTAACAAATCATCTGCAAAGCTGAGTTGCACTATGTTCAGCTTCTCACATCAGGGATGATAGTTAAAGTCAGGCCTGTCCTTCAAAGTCTTTAAGATTCTAGTCAAGTATTCCATGGTCAGGACAAAAAGATATGGTGACAGTGGATCCCCTTGTCTGACTCCTCTTTTGGCATCAAAGGGAGCTGTTGGCTTGCTATTTATAACAATAGAATAGGACACTGTAGTGACATGTGTCATGATCCATAATAGGAATTTCTCTGGGATATTCAGTTCTGTGAGAACCTGCTCAAGAAACCCCCACTCTAAAGAATCATACGCTTTCTGCATATCAATCTTGACCATACACGTGGGTGAAATTCTTTTCCTTCCATATTCTTTTATAAGTTCATGGCCCAGTAGGATATTATCATTTAGCACTCTTCCTGGCACAAATGCTGCTTGATTCATGTCTATTAAGGAGTCCATCACTGGTTGCAGCCGGCTTGTGATCATCTTTGAGATAAGTTTGTATATAATAGTGCAACATGAAATTGGTCGATACCGCTTGATGGAAGAAGTATTCTTCACTTTGAGAATCAGTGTGATTGAGGTACTATATATTGGCTTGTACATGGAACCCTCATTAAAGAATTTCAGTACAACCTCTGTAACATCCTCTCCAATTAAGTGCTATGCCTTTTTGTAGAAGTAGGCATTAAAACCACCCCTCCTGGAGCCTTGAAATAACAATAATTTCAAGTTTCAAGTAAAACAAGTAGACAATGAAAAAAATAAAATAAGCAATAATGAACTTCTAGAAAGAAAACTAACCATTGGAGGAAAGCTTGTCATGCATATATCTAAGAGGTGGATGCACATTTTTGGCGATTTAACTGGATACACCACGCATAAATAAGACCCTTAACAAAAGTGAGCAGTGAGATTCTGTTGAAACAACATTGAAAAAAAATAAAAGTGAATATCTCCGGCTTCGTCCACTCAATCAGCTCCATATATTTAAATCTACCTTCAGTACTTAATGAATCCAAGCGTTTTTTGATAGGTTACGTTTTTTAGTATTTGATATTGGATTAAGTAATCTAATTATGGTAGGAAACAAAAGAGACTCATGAGCATCAAATGTCTTGAATGACATTTATCACTAAACGCTTCAACGGAATCGGAAGACTCACAGGCATTGGTTATGAATTGTGTAGCACAAGTTATTTATTTAACAGAAAAGTTTTATTTTTGTTTGTTTTTGGATGAAGGGTAAAATAGTCAATCATATTTGATGGATATTTTCGTAATTCAAACGTTTTATGTTACATCCCGTACCTTAGTATTAGGATGTGCCGTAGTAAATCCACATGAGTTCGAAGGGATTATGTCTATTAGGAGGTTATAGAGGGTTTAAGACATTATTATTATGAGACCCTGTAAGTTTACAACCTTGATACCGTTAGATATTATGTTAGTGTGGTATTTTCTTTAAGGGAGTACGGTGAAATCTTTCTCAAGAGAATCGACTCAGGTATGTTAAGACTAATCCTTCATTTTGGCATGATCCAAGTAACGATATGCAAATGTAATGCTATTCCATAAGTAGTTATACTCTTAGCAGTTAAGAATGCCTATGTTATTCATTCCGGTAAAGTGATATTCAAGCATGTCTAAGTATGTCCCTAAATCCCTATTGAGGTATATGATAGAGATGTTAATGTTTATAATATAGTAATACATGTATCTTCATTTATCACCGAGCTACGGTCGGTCGGGCAGTTACCACCGGTTGGGCAGTTATGTATCATTAATTACCACCGGTTGGGAAATCATGCATATTCATTTACCACCGAGCTACGACCGGTCGGGCAGTCATGCATTTACCACCGAGCTACGGCCGGTTGGGCAGTTACACATTTACCACAGAGCTACGGTCGGTCGGGCAGTCATATATTTACCACCGTGCTATGGCCGGTCGGGCAGTTACCACTAATCAGTTGGGCAGTCATGCATCATACGATATGGATAAGAGTCTCAAGGAGAAGCATTATATATATAAGTATAATAAGTATGTATATACTGTGACACTTCAGAGATTCAGGTTGATTCTTATATGTCTTAAATTAATGTTGACTTATTGTTATGTTTCAGTTCTGCCTTACATACTCAGTACATTATTCGTACTGACGTCTGTTTTGATGGAGACGTTGCATTCATGCTTGAAGGTATAGACAATCAGTTTGATGAGCCCTCATAGTAGACGAGATTGGCATTCAGCAAAGGATCGGTAAGACTCCACCTCATTCGGAGTGCAACCAAGTCTATGAGTCATTATGTCAGAATCTTTTTCTACAAACTTATGGGTAGGGCGGTACCCTGTCCCATTTGATGTCAAATAATCTTAGAGGCTTTGTAGATAGAGGTTCATTTTGTACAGTATGTTAGAGGCCTTGACGACCCATATGTATTCCTGTTTTAAGAAAAATGATTCAGTGATACAGTGTTTTCCGACTTACACTTGTACATTATGAGTTGTGGCCATGTTGCCCCATGATAGTTACAAATGGAATGAGTTCAGCCAACTCGACCTATGTATGTTCTAGTTTTGGTCGAATGATCATGAATTACAGAGTGGTTCGCTCGGGCCAGTACGACACCGGGTGTCAGCCACGCCTCCCCAGGTTTGGGGCGTGAAAAAGTGGTATCATAGTGGGTCGTGTCCTAGGGAGTCTACAAAGCCGTGCCTAGTAGAGTTTCACTTATGGGTGTGTTGCGTGCCACATTTATAATTGAGAGGCTATAGGGAATTTAGAAAATTTTATCCTTCTTTTGTTTCCAGATCGTGCCATAGAGCTAAGTCGTAAGAAGCCAGTATGAAGCTTTCGCCAGATATTATATGCACGAGAGGTGCAGGTATCATATTAGAGATTTAAGGCATAATGTGGAAGGGAATTTATGAAAGAAAAAGGAGATACGATGCGAGATTGAAAGGTAAGTGAGGTAAAAATGAAGAAGATACGAGATCCTTAAGTACAAAAGGTTGTTAATAGTCCAGAGCTCAGATACATGTTTGGTTTTAGTTTAGTATAAAGAGGAGACCCTAGCGAAAGTTTTGAAAATCTATAAGAGTTAACATTCGAGGACGAATGTTTCTAAAGAGGGGAAGGATGTTACATCCCGTACCTTAGCATTAGGATATGCCGTAGTAAATCCACGTGACTTCGAAGGGATTATGTCTATTAGGAGGTTATAGAGGGTTTAAGACATTATTATTATGAGACCCTGTAAGTTTACAACCTTGATACCGCTAGATATTATGTTAGTGTGGTATTTTCTTTAATGGAGTATAGTGTAATATTTCTCAAGAGAATCGACTCAGGTATATTAAAGCTAATCCTTCATTTTGGCATGATCCAAGTAACGATACGAAAATGTAAATAGTTATACTCTTAGCAGTTAAGGATGCCTATGTAATTCATTCCGGTAAAGTGATATTCAAGCATGTCTAAGTATGTCCCTAAATCCCTATTGAGGTATATGATAGAGATGTTAATGTTTATCATATAGTAATACATGCATCTTCATTTACCACCGAGCTACGGCCGGTCAAGCAGTTACTACGGTTGGGCAGTTATGTATCATTAATTACCATCGGTTGGGCAGTCATGCATATTCATTTATCACCGAGCTATGACCGGTCGGGCAGTCATGCATTTACCACCGAGCTACGGCCGGTTGGGCAGTTACACATTTACCACAGAGCTACGGTCGGTCGGGCAGTCATACATTTACCACCGCGCTACGGCCGGTCAGGCAATTACCACTAATCAGTTGGGCAGTCATGCATCATACGATATGGATAAGAGTCTCAAGGAGAAGCATTATATATATAAGTATAATAAGTATGTATATACTGTGACACTTCAGAGATTCAGGTTGATTTTTATATGTCTTAAATTAATGTTGACTTATTGTTATATTTCAGTTCTGCCTTACATACTTAGTACATTATTCGTACCGACGTCCGTTTTGATGGAGACGTTGCATTCATGCTTGAAATTATAGACAATCAGTTTGATGAGCCCTCTTAGTAGACGAGATTGGCATTCGATAAAGGATCGGTAAGACTCCACCTCATTCGAAGTGCAACCAAGTCTATGAGTCATCATGTCAGAGTTTTTTCTACAGACTTATGGGTAGGCCGGTACCCTGTCCCATTTGATGTCAAATAATCTTAGAGGATTTGTAGAGGAGAGGTTCATTTTGTACAGTATGTCAGAGGCCTTGACGACCCATATGTATTCATGTTTTAAGAAAAATAATTCACTAATATAGTGGTTTCCCACTTACACTTGTACATTATGAGTTGTGGCCATGTTGCCCCATGATAGTTACAAATGGAATGAGTTCAGCCAACTCGACCTATGTATGTTATAGTTTTGGTCGAATGATCATGAGTTACAGAGTGGTTCGCTCGGGCCAGCACGACACCAGGTGCCAGCCACGCCTCCCCAGGTTTGGGGCGTGAAAAAGTGGTATCATAGTGGGTCGTGTCCTCAGGAGTCTACAAAGCCGTGCCTAGTAGAGTCTCACTTATGGGTGTGTTGCGTGCCACATTTATAATTGAGAGGCTATAGGACATTTAGGAAATGTTACCCTTCTTTTGTTTCCAGATCGTGCCATAGAGCTAAGTTGTAAGAAGCCATTATTAAGCTTTCGCCAGATATTGTATGCACGAGAGGTGCAGGTATCACATTAGAGATTTAAGGCATAATGTGGAAAGGAATTTATGGAAGAAATAGGAGATACGATACGAGATTGAAAGGTAAGTGAGGTAAAGGTGAAAAAGATACGAGATATTTAAGTACAAAAGGTTGTTAATAGTCCAGAGCTCAGATACATGTTTGGTTTTAGTTTAGTATACAGAGGAGACCCTAGCAAAAGTTTTGAAAATCTCTAAGAGTTAACATTCGAGGACGAATGTTTCTAAAGGGGGGAAGGATGTTACATCCCGTACCTTAGCATTAGGATATACCGTAGTAAATCCACTTTAGTTTGAAGGGATTATGTCTATTAGGAGGTTATAGAGGGTTTAAGACATTATTATTATGAAACCCTGTATGTTTTCAACCTTGATACCGCTAGATATTATGTTAGTGTGGTATTTTCTTTAAGGGAGTACAATGTAATATTTTTCAAGAGAATCGACTCTGGTATATTAAGGCTAATCCTTCATTTTGGCATGATCCAAGTAACGATACGCAAATGTAATGCTATTCCATAAGTAGTTATACTCTTAGCAGTTAAGGATGCCTATGTTATTCATTCCGGTAAAGTGATATTCAAGCATGTCTAAGTATGTCCCTAAATCCCTATTGAGGTATATGATAGAGATGTTAATGTTTATAATATAGTAATACATGCATCTTCATTTACCACCGAGCTACGGCCGGTCGGGCAGTTACCACCGGTTAGGCAGTTATGTATCATTAATTACCACCGGTTGGGCAGTCATGTATATTCATTTACCACCGAGCTACGACCGGTCGGGTAGTCATGCATTTACCACTGAGCTACGGTCGGTTGGGCAGTTACACATTTACCATAGAGCTACGGTCGGTCTGGAAGTCATATATTTACCACCGTGCTACGGCTGGTCGGAAAGTTACCACTAATCAGTTGGGCGGTCATACATCATACGATATGGATAAGAGTCTCAAGGAGAAGCATTATATATATAAGTATAATAAGTATGTATATACAGTGACACTTCAGAGATTCAGGTTGATTCTTATATGTCTTAAATTAATGTTGACTTATTGTTATGTTTCAGTTCTGCCTTACATACTCAGTACATTATTCGTACTGTCGTCCTTTTATTTGGGACGCTGCATTCATGCTTGCAGGTATAGATAATCAGTTTGACGAGCCCTCATAGTAGACGAGATTGGCATTCAGCAAAGGATCGGTAAGAATCCACCGCATTCCGAGTCTATGTGTCATCGTGTTAGAGTTTTTATCTACAGACTTATGGGTAGGCCAGTACCCTATCCCATTTGATGTCAAATAATCTTAGAGGCTTTGTAGACAGAGGTTCATTTTGTACAGTATGTCAGAGGCCTTGACGGCGCATATGTATTCATGTTTTAAGAAAAATGATTCAGTGATACAGTGTTTTCCCACTTACACTTGTACATTATGAGTTGTGGCCCTGTTGCCCCATGATAGTTACAAATGGAATGAGTTCAGCCAATTCGACCTATGTATGTTCTAGTTTTTGTCGAATGATCATGAGTTACAAAGTGGTTTGCTCGGGCCAGCACGACACCGGGTGCCAGCCACGCCTCCACAGATTTGGGGTGTGACAAAGTGGTATCATAGTGGGTCGTGTTCTAGGGAGTCTACAAAGCCGTGCCTAGTAGAGTCTCACTTATGGGTGTGTTGCATGCCACATTTATAATTGAGAGGCTATAGGGCATTTAGGAAATGCTACCCTTCTTTTGTTTCCAGATCGTGCCATAGAGCTAAGTCGTAAGAAGCCAGTATGAAGCTTTCGTCAGATATTGTATGCACGAGAGGTGCAGGTATCACATTAGAGATTTAAGGCATAATGTGGAAAGGAATTTATGAATGAAATAGTAGATACGATGCGAGATTGAAAGGTAAGTGAGGCAAAGGTGAAGAAGATACGAGATACTCAAATACAAAAAGTTGTTAATAGTCCAGAGCTCAGATAGAGGTTTGGTTTTAGTTTAGTATAAAGAGGAGACCCTAGCGAAAGTTTTGAAAATCTATAAGAGTTAACATTCGAGGACGAATGTTTCTAAAGAGGGGAAGGATGTTACATCCTGTACCTTAGCATTAGGATATGCCGTAGTAAATCCACGTGACTTCGAAGGGATTATGTCTATTAGGAGGTTATAGAGGGTTTAAGACATTATTATTATGAGACCCTGTAAGTTTACAACCTTGATACCGTTAGATGTTATGTTAGTGTGGTATTTTCTTTAAGGGAGTACGGTGTAATCTTTCTCAAGAGAATTGACTCAGGTATGCTAAGGCTAATCCTTCATTTTGGCATGATCCATGTAAAGATACATAAATGCAATGTTATTTCATAAGTAGTTATATTCTTAGCAGTTAAGGATGCATATGTTATTCATTCCGGTAAAGTGATATTCAAGCATGTCTAAGTATGTCCCTAAGTCCCTATTGAGGTATATGATAGAGATGTTAATGTTTATAATATAGTAATATATGCATCTTCATTTACCACCGAGCTACGGCCGGTCGGGTAGTTACCACCGGTTGGGCAGTTGTGTATCATTGTTTACCACCGGTTGGGTAGTCATGCATATTCATTTACCACCGAGCTACGGCCGGTCGGGTAGTCATGCATTTACCACCGAGCTACGGCTAGTTGGGCAGTTACACATTTACCACCAATCTACGGTCGTTTGGGCAGTCATGCATTTATCACCGCGCTACGGCCGGTCGGGCAGTTACCACTTATCAGATGGGCAATCATGCATCATACAATAGGGATATAATTCTCAAAAAGAAGAATTATATATATAAGTATAATAATTATGTATATACGGTGACACTTCAAAGATTTAGGTTGATTATTATATGTCTTTAATTAATATTGACTTATTGTTATGTTTCAGTTCTGTCTTAAATACTCAGTACATTATTCGTACTGCCTTCCTTTTGTTGGGGATGCTACATTCATGCCTGCAAGTATAGATAATAAGTTTGACGAGCCCTCATAGTAGATGAGATTGGCATTCAGCAAAGGATCGGTAAGAATCCACCTCATTCGGAGTGCAGCCGAGTCTATGAGTCATCATGTTAGAGTTTTTATCTACAGACTTATGGGTAGGCCGGTACCCGGTCCCATTTGATGTCAAATAATCTTAGAGGCTTTGTAGACATAGGTTCATTTTGTAAAGTATGTTAGAGGCCTTGACGACCCATATATATTCATGTTTTAAGAAAAATGATTTAGTGATACAGTGTTTTCCCACTTACACTTGTACATTATGAGTTGTGGCCATGTTGGCCCATAATAGTTACAGAAGGAATGAGTTCAGCCAACTCGACCTATGTATGTTCTAGTTTTGGTCGAATGATCATGAGTTACAGAGTGGTTTTCTCGGGCCAGCATGACACTGGGTGCCAGCCACGCCTCCCCAGGTTTGGGGTGTGAAAAAGTGGTATCATAGTGGGTCGTGTCCTAGGGAGTCTACAAATCCATGCCTAGTAGAGTCTCACTTATGGGTGTGTTGCGTGCCACATTTATAATTGAGAGGCTATAGGGCATTTAGGAAATGTTACCCTTCTTTTGTTTCCAGATTGTTCCATAGAGCTAAGTTGTAAGAAGCCAGTATGAAGCTTTCGCCAGATTTTGTATGCACCAGAGGTGCAGGTATCACATTAGAGATTTAAGGTGTAATGTGGAAGGGAATTTATGAACGAAATAGGAGATACGATGCGATATTGTAAGGTAAGTGAGGTAAAAGTGAAGAAGATACGAGATACTCAAGTACAAAAGGTTGTAAATAGTCCAGAGCTCAGATAGAGGTTTGGTTTTAGTTTAGTATACAGAGGAGACCCTAGCAAAAGTTTTGAAAATCTCTAAGAGTTAACATTCTAGGACGAATGTTTCTAAAGGGGGGAAGGATGTTACATCCTGAACCTTAGCATTAGGATATGCCGTAGTAATTCCACATGACTTCGAAGGGATTATGTCAATTAGGAGGTTATAGAGGGTTTAAGACATTATTATTATGAGACACTGTAAGTTTAAAACCTTGACACCGTTAGATATTATGTTAGTGTGGTATTTTCTTTAAGGGAGTACGGTGTAATCTTTCTCAAGAGAATCGACTCAGGTATGTTAAGGATAATCCTTCATTTTGGCATGATCCAAGTAACGATACGAAAATGTATTGTTATTCCATAAGTAATTATACTCTTAGCAGTAAGGATGCCTATGTTATTCATTCCGGTAAAGTGATATTCAAGCAAGTATAAGTATTACCCTAAGTCCCTATTTAGGTATATGATAGAGATGTTAATGTTTATAATATAGCAATACATGCATCTTCATTTACCACTCACCTACAGCCGGTTGGGCAGTTACCACCGGTTGGGCAGTTTTGTATCATTATTTACCACCGGTTGGGCAGTTATGTATCATTATTTATCATCGGTTGGGCAGTCATGCATATTCATTTACCACCGAGCTACGGCCGGTCGGGAATTCATGCATTTACCACCGAGCTACGGCCGGTTGGGCAGTTATACATTTATCACCGAGCTACGGTCGGTCGAGCAGTCATGCATTTACCACCGCGCTATGGCCGGTCGGGCAGTTACCACTGATCAGTTTGACAGTCATGCATCATACGATATGGATAGGAGTCTCAAAGAGAAGCATTATATATATATAAGTATAATAAGTATGTATATATGGTGGCACTTGAGAGATTCAGGTTGATTCTAATATGTCTTTAATTAATGTTGACTTATTGTTATGTTTCAGTTCTGCCTTACATACTCAGTACATTATTCGTACTGACGTCCTTTTGTTGGGGACGCTGTATTCATGCCTACAGGTATAGATAATCAGTTTGACAAGCCCTCATAGTAGACGAGATTGACATTCAACAAAGGATCGGTAAGACTCCACCACATTCGGAGTGCAACCGAGTCTATGAGTCATCATGTCAGAGTTATTTTCTACAGACTTATGGGTAGGCCGGTACCCTGTCCCATTTGATTTCAAATAATCTTAGAGGCTTTGTAGACAGAGGTTCATTTTGTACAGTATGTAAGAGGCCTTGACGACCCATATGTATTCATGTTTTAAGAAAAATGATTTAGTGATAGAGTGTTTTCCCACTTACACTTGTACATTATGAGTTGTGGCCATGTTGGCCCAAGATAGTTACAAAAGTAATGAGTTCAGCCAACTCGACCTATGTATGTTCTAGTTTTGGTCGAATTATCATGAGTTATAGAGTGGTTCGCTCGGGCCAGCACGACACCGGGTGCCAGCCATGCCTCTCCAGGTTTGGGGCTTGACAAAGTGGTATCAGAGTGGGTCGTGTCCTAGGGAGTCTACAAATCCAAGCCTAGTAGAGTCTCACTTATGGGTGTGTTGCGTGCTACATTTATAATTGAGAGGCTATAGGGCATTTAGGAAATGTTACCCTTCTTTTGTTTCCAGATCATGCCATAGGGCTAAGTCGTAAGAAGCTAGTATGAAGCTTTCGCCAGATATTGTATGCACGAGAGGTGCAGGTATCACATTAGAGATTTAAGGCGTAATGTGGAAAGGAATTTATGAATGAAATAGGAGATACGATGCGAGATTGAAAGGTAATTGAGGTAAATATGAAGAAGATACGAGATACTCAAGTACAAAAGGTTGTTAATAGTCCAGAGCTCAGATAGAGGTTTGGTTTTAGTTTAGTATAAAGAGGAGACCCTAGCGAAAGTTTTGAAAATCTCTTAGAGTTAACATTCGAGGACGAATGTTTCTAAAGAGGGGAAGGATGTTACATCCCGTACCTTAGCATTAGGATATGCCGTAGTAAATCCACGTGACTTCGAGGGGATTACGTCTATTAGGAGGTTATAGAGGGTTTAAAACATTATTATTATGAGACCCTGTAAGTTTACAACCTTGATACCGTTAGATATTATGTTAGTGTGGTATTTTCTTTAAGGGAGTACGGTATAATCTTTTTCAAGAGAATCGACTCAGGTATGTTAAGGCTAATCCTTCATTTTGGCATGATCCAAGTAACGATACGTAAATGTAATGTTATTCCACAAGTAGTTATATTCTTAGCAGTTAAGGATGCATATGTTATTCATTCCGGTAAAGTGATATTGAAGCATGTCTAAGTATGTCCCTAAGTCCCTATTGAGGTATATGATAGATATGTTAATGTTTATAATATAGTAATACATGCATCTTCATTTACCACCGAGCTACGGCTGGTTGGGCAGTTACCACCGGTTGGGCAGTTGTGTATCATTATTTACCACCGGTTGGGCAGTCATGCATATTCATTTACCACCGAGCTACGGCCGGTCGGGTAGTCATGCATTTACCACCGAGCTACGGCCAGTTGGGCAGTTACACATTTACCACCAAGCTACGGTCGGTCGGGCAGTCATGCATTTACCACCGCGCTACGGCCGGTCGGGCAGTTACCACTTATCAGTTGGGAAATCATGCATCATACGATAGGGATATAATTCTCAAAAAGAAGAATTATATATATAAGTATAATAAGTATGTATATACGGTGACACTTCAAAGATTTAGGTTGATTATTATATGTCTTTAATTAATATTGACTTATTGTTATGTTTTAGTTCTGCCTTACATACTCAGTACATTATTCGTACTGACATCCTTTTGTTGGGGACGCTGCATTCATGCCTACAGGTATAGATAATCAGTTTGACGAGCCCTCATAGTAGACGAGATTGGCATTCAGCAAAGGATCAGTAAGAATCCACCTCATTTGGAGTGCAGCCGAGTCTATGAGTCATCATGTTAGAGTTTTTATCTACAGACTTATGGGTAGGCTGGTACCTTGTCCCATTTGATGTCAGATAATCTTAGAGGCTTTGTAAACATAGGTTCATTTTGTACAGTATGTCAGAGGCCTTGACGACCCATATATATTCATGTTTTAAGAAAAATGATTTAGTGATACAGTGTTTTCCCACTTACACTTGTACATTATGAGTTGTGGCCATGTTGGCCCATGATAGTTACAGAAGGAATGAGTTCAGCCAACTCGGCCTATGTATGTTCTAGTTTTGGTCGAATGATCATGAATTATAGAGTGGTTCGCTCGGGCCAGCATAACACTGGGTGCCAGCCACGCCTCCCCAGGTTTGGGGTGTGAAAAACTGGTATCATAGTGGGTCGTGTCCTAGGGAGTCTACAAATCCTTGCCTAGTAGAGTCTCACTTATGGGTGTGTTGCGTGCCACATTTATAATTGAGAGGCTATAGGGCATTTACGAAATGTTACCCTTCTTTTGTTTCCAGATTGTTCCATAGAGCTAAGTCGTAAGAAGCCAGTATGAAGCTTTCGCCAGATTTTGTATGCACCAGAGGTGCAGGTATCACATTAGAGATTTAAGGTGTAATGTGGAAGGGAATTTATGAAATAAATAGGAGATACGATGCGATATTGAAAGGTAAGTGAGGTAAAAGTGAAGAAGATACGAGATACTCAAGTACAAAAGGTTATAAATAGTCTTGAGCTCAGATAGAGGTTTGGTTTTAGTTTAGTATACAGAGGAGACCCTAGCGAAAGTTTTGAAAATCTCTAAGAGTTAACATTCAAGGACGAATGTTTCAGGAAGGATGTTACATCCCGTACCTTAGCATTAGGATGTGCCGTAGTAAATCCACATGACTTCGAAGGGATTATGTCAATTAAGACGTTATAGAGGGTTTAAGACATTATTATTGTGAGACCCTATAAGTTTACAACCTTGATACAGTTAGATATTATGTTAGTGTGGTATTTTATTTAAGGGAGTACGATGTAATCTTTCTCAAGAGAATCGACTCAGGTATGTTAAGGATAATCCTTCATTTTGGCATGATCCAAGTAACGATACGAAAATGTATTGTTATTCCATAAGTAATTATACTCTTAGCAGTAAGGATGCCTATGTTATTCATTCCGGTAAAGTGATATTCAAGCAAGTATAAGTATTACCCTAAGTCCCTATTTAGGTATATGATAGAGATGTAATGTTTATAATATAGCAATACATGCATCTTCATTTACCACTCACCTACAGCCGGTTGGGCAGTTACCACCGGTTGGGCGTTTATGTATCATTATTTACCATTGGTTGGGCAGTTATGTATCATTATTTACCACCGGTTGGGCAGTTATGTATCATTATTTATCACCGGTTGGGCAGTCATGCATATTCATTTACCACCGAGCTACGGCCGGTCGGGAAGTCTTGCATTTACCACCGAGCTACGGCCGGTTGGGCAGTTATACATTTACCACCGAGCTACGGTCGGTCGAGCAGTCATGCATTTACCACCGCGCTACGGCCGGTCGGGCAGTTACCACTGATCAGTTCGACAGTCATGCATCATACGATATGGATAGGAGTCTCAAAGAGAAGCATTATATATATATAAGTATAATAAGTATGTATATATGGTGGCACTTGAGAGATTCATATATATATATAGTATAATAAGTATGTATATATGGTGGCACTTGAGAGATTCAGGTTTATTCTTATATGTCTTTAATTAATGTTGACTTATTGTTATGTTTCAGTTCTGCCTTACATACTCAGTACATTATTCGTACTAACATCCTTTTGTTGGGGACGCTGCATTCATGCCTACAGGTATAGATAATCAGTTTGACGAGCCCTCATAGTAGACGAGATTGACATTCAACAAAGGATCGGTAAGACTCCACCACATTCTTAGTGCAACCGAGTCTATGAGTCATCATGTCAGAGTTATTTTCTACAGACTTATGGGTAAGCCGGTACCCCGTCCCATTTGATGTCAAATAATCTTAGAGGCTTTGTAGACAGAGGTTCATTTTGTACAGTATGTAAGAGGCCTTGACGACCCATATGTATTCATGTTTTAAGAAAAATGATTTAGTGATACAGTGTTTTCCCACTTACACTTGTACATTATGAGTTTTGGCCATGTTGGCCCAAGATAGTGACAAATGGAATGAGTTCAGCCAACTCGACCTATGTATATTCTAGTTTTTGTCAAATTATCATGAGTTATAGAGTGGTTCGCTCGGGCCAACACGACACCGGGTACCAGCCATGCCTATCCAGGTTTGGGGCGTGACAAAGTGGTATCAGAGTGGGTCATGTCCTAGGGAGTCTACAAATCCATGCCTAGTAGAGTCTCACTTATGGGTGTGTTGCGTGCCACATTTATAATTGAGAGGCTATAGGGCATTTAGGAAATGTTACCCTTCTTTTGTTTCCAGATCGTGCCATAGAGCTAAGTCGTAAGAAGCCAGTATGAAGCTTTCGCCAGATATTGTATGCACGAGAGGTGCAGGTATCACATTAGAGATTTAAGGCGTAATGTGGAAAGGAAATTATGAAAGAAATAGGAGATAAAATGCGAGATTGAAAGGTAAGTGAGGTAAAGGTGAAGAAGATACGAGATACTTAAGTACAAAAGGTTGTTAATAGTCCAGAGCTCAGATACATGTTTGGTTTTAGTTTAGTATACAGAGGAGACCCTAGCGAAAGTTTTGAAAATCTCTAAGAGTTAACATTCGAGGACGAATGTTTCTAAAGGGGGGAAGGATGTTACATCCCGTACCTTAGCATTAGGATATACCGTAGTAAATCCATTTTAGTTCGAAGGGATTATGTCTATTAGGAGGTTATAGAGGGTTTAAGACATTATTATTATGAGACCCTGTAAGTTTACAACCTTGATACCGTTAGATATTATGTTAGTGTGGTATTTTCTTTAAGGGAGTACAGTGTAATCTTTCTCAAGAGAATTGACTAAGGTATGCTAAGGCTAATCCTTCATTTTGGCATGATCCATGTAACGATACGTAAATGTATTGTTATTCCATAAGTAATTATACTCTTAGCAGTAAGGATGCCTATGTTATTCATTCCGGTAAAATGATATTCAAGCAAGTATAAGTATTACCCTAAGTCCCTATTTAGGTATATGATAGAGATGTTAATGTTTATAATATAGCAATACATGCATCTTCATTTACCACCGAGCTACGGCCGGTCGGGCAGTTACCACCGGTTGGGAAGTTATGTATCATTAATTACCACCGGTTGGGCAGCCATGCATATTTATTTACCACCGAGCTACGATCGGTCGGGCAGTCATGCATTTACCACTGAGCTACGGCCGGTTGGGCAGTTACACATTTACCATAGAGCTACGGTCGGTCGGGCAGTCATATATTTACCACCGTGCTACGGCCGGTCGGCCAGTTACCACTAATCAGTTGGGCAGTCATGCATCATACGATATGGATAAGAGTCTCAAGGAGAACGTATATATATATATATATATATATATATATATATATATATATATATAGTATAATAAGTATGTATATACGGTGACACTTCAGAGATTCAGGTTGATTCTTATATGTCTTAAATTCATATTTACTTATTGTTATGTTTCAGTTCTGCCTTACATACTCAGTACATTATTCGTACTGCCATCCTTTTGTTGGGGACGCTGCATTCATGCTTGTAGGTATAGATAATCAGTTTGACGAGCCCTCATAGTTGACGAGATTGGCATTCAGCAAAGGATCGGTAAGAATCCACCTCATTCCGAGTGCAGCCGAGTCTATGAGTCATCATGTTAGAGTTTTTATCTACAGACTTATGGGTAGGCCGGTATCCTGTTCCATTTGATGTCAAATAATCTTAGAGGCTTTGTAGACAGAGGTTCATTTTGTACAGTATGTCAGAGGCCTAGACGGCGCATATGTATTTATGTTTTACGAAAAATGATTCAGTGATACAGTGTTTTCCCACTTACAATTGTACATTATGAGTTGTGGCCATGTTGCCCCATGATAGTTACAAATGGAATGAGTTCAGCCAACTCGACCTATGTATGTTCTAGTTTTGGTCGAATGATCATGAGTTATAGAGTGGTTTGCTCGGTCCAGCACGACACCGGGTGCCAGCCACGCCTCCCCAGGTTTGGGGTGTGACAAAGTGGTATCATAGTGGGTCGTGTTCTAGGGAGTCTACAAAGCCGTGCCTAGTAGAGTCTCACTTATGGGTGTGTTGCGTGTCACATTTATAATTGAGAGGCTATAGGGCACTTAGGAAATGTTACCCTTCTTTTCTTTTCCAGATCGTGCCATAGAGCTAAGTCGTAAGAAGCCAGTATGAAGCTTTCGCCAGATATTGTATGCACGAGAGGTGCAGGTATCACATTAGAGATTTAAGGCGTAATGTGGAAAGGAATTTATGAATGAAATAGGAGATAAAATGCGAGATTGAAAGGTAAGTGAGGTAAAGGTGAAGAAGATACGAGATACTCAAGTACAAAAGGTTGTTAATAGTCCAGAGCTCAGATAGAGGTTTGGTTTTAGTTTAGTATAAAGAGGAGACCCTAGCGAATGTTTTGAAAATCTCTAAGATTCAACATTCGAGGACGAATGTTTCTAAAGAGGGGAAGGATGTTACATCCCGTATCTTAGCATTAGGATATGCCATAGTAAATCCACGTGACTACGAAGGGATTATGTCAATTAGGAGGTTATAGAGGGTTTAAGACATTATTATTATGAGACCCTGTAAGTTTACAACCTTAATACCGTTAGATATTATGTTAGTGTGGTATTTTCTTTAAGGGAGTACGGTGTAATCTTTCTCAAGAGAATCGACTCGGGTATGTTAAGGCTAATCCTTTATTTTGGCATGATCCAAGTAACGATACGTAAATGTAATGTTATTCCAGAAGTAGTTATATTCTTAGCAGTTAAGGATGCATATGTTATTCATTCCGGTAAAGTGATATTCAAGCATGTCTAAGTATGTCCCTAAGTCCCTATTGAGGTATATGATAGAGATGTTAATGTTTATAATATAGTAATACATGCATCTTCATTTACCACCGAGCTACGGCCGGTCGGGCAGTTACCACCAGTTGGGCAGTTGTGTATCATTATTTACCACCGGCTGGGCAGTCATGCATATTGACTTACCACCGAGCTAATGCCGGTAGGGTAGTCATGCATTTACCACCGAGCTACGGCTAGTTGAGCAGTTACACATTTACCACCGAGCTACGGTCGGTCGGGCAGTCATGCATTTACCACCGCGCTACGGCCAGTCGGGCAGTTAACACTTATCAGTTGGGCAATCATGCATCATACGATAGGGATATAATTCTCAAAAGGAAGAATTATATATATAAATATAATAAGTATGTATATACGGTGACACTTCAAAAATTTAGGTTGATTATTATATGTCTTTAATTAATGTTGACTTATTGTTATGTTTCAGTTCTGTCTTAAATACTCAGTACATTATTCGTACTGCCGTCCTTTTGTTGAGGACGCTGCATTCATGCCAGCAAGTATAGATAATCAGTTTGATGAGCCCTAATAGTAGACGAGATTGGCATTCAGCAAAGGATCGGTAAGAATCCACCTCATTCGGAGTGCAGCCGAATCTATGAGTCATCATGTTAGAGTTTTTATCTACAGACTTATGGGTAGGCCGGTACCCTGTCCTATTTGATGTCAAATAATCTTAGAGGCTTTGTTGACATAGGTTCATTTTGTACAGTATGTCAGAGGCCTTGACGACCCATATATATTCATGTTTTAAGAAAAATAATTTAGTGATACTGTGTTTCCCACTTACACTTGTACATTATGAGTTGTGGCCAGTTGGCCCATGATAGTTACAAAAGGAATGAGTTCAGCCAACTCGACCTATGTATGTTCTAGTTTTGGTCGAATGATCATGAGTTATAGAGTGGTTTGCTCGGGCCAGCACGACACCGGGTTCCAGCCATGCCTCCCCAGGTTTGGGGTGTGACAAAGTGGTATCATAGTGGGTCGTGTCCTACGGAGTCTACAAATCCATGCCTAGGAGAGTCTCACTTATGGGTGTGTTGCGTGCCACATTTATAATTGAGAGGCTATAGGGCATTTAGGAAATGTTACCCTTCTTTTGTTTCCAGATCGTGCCATAGAGCTAAGTCGTAAGAAGCCAGTATGAAGCTTTCGCCAGATTTTGTATGCACCAGAGGTGTAGGTATCACATTAGAGATTTAAGGTGTAATGTGGAAGGGAATTTATGAAAGAAATAGGAGATACGATGCGATATTGAAAGGTAAGTGAGGTAAAAGTGAAGAAGATACGAGATACTCAAGTACAAAAGGTTGTTAATAGTCTAGAGCTCAGATAGAGGTTTGGTTTTACTTTAGTATAAAGAGGAGACATTAGCGAAAGTTTTGAAAATCTCTAAGAGTTAACATTCGAGGACGAATATTTCTAAAGAGGGGAAGGATGTTACATCCCATACCTTAGCATTAGGATATGCCGTAGTAAATCCACGTGACTTCGAAGGGATTATGTCTATTAGGAGGTTATAGAGGGTTTAAGACATTATTATTATGAGACACTGTAAGTTTACAACCTTGATACCTTTAGATATTATGTTAGTATGGTATTTTCTTT
Source organism: Nicotiana tomentosiformis (assembly GCF_000390325.3). Lineage (NCBI taxonomy): Eukaryota > Viridiplantae > Streptophyta > Magnoliopsida > Solanales > Solanaceae > Nicotiana > Nicotiana tomentosiformis. The sequence continues at coordinate 135,220,328 of NC_090815.1, read as the reverse complement.
AAGGGAGTACGGTGTAATCTTTCTCAAGAGAATCGACTCGGGTATGTTAAGGCTAATCCTTTATTTTGGCATGATCCAAGTAACGATACGTAAATGTAATGTTATTCCAGAAGTAGTTATATTCTTAGCAGTTAAGGATGCATATGTTATTCATTCCGGTAAAGTGATATTCAAGCATGTCTAAGTATGTCCCTAAGTCCCTATTGAGGTATATGATAGAGATGTTAATGTTTATAATATAGTAATACATGCATCTTCATTTACCACCGAGCTACGGCCGGTCGGGCAGTTACCACCGGTTGGGCAGTTGTGTATCATTATTTACCACCGGCTGGGCAGTCATGCATATTGACTTACCACCGAGCTAATGCCGGTAGGGTAGTCATGCATTTACCACCGAGCTACGGCCAGTTGGGCAGTTACACATTTACCACCGAGCTACGGTCGGTCGGGCAGTCATGCATTTACCACCGCGCTATGGCCAGTCGGGCAGTTAACACTTATCAGTTGGGCAATCATGCATCATACGATAGGGATATAATTCTCAAAAAGAAGAATTATATATATAAGTATAATAAGTATGTATATACGGTGACACTTCAAAGATTTAGGTTGATTATTATATGTCTTTAATTAATGTTGACTTATTGTTATGTTTCAGTTCTGTCTTAAATACTCAGTACATTATTCGTATTGCCGTCCTTTTGTTGAGGACGCTGCATTCATGCCAGCAAGTATAGATAATCAGTATGATGAGCCCTAATAGTAGACGAGATTGGCATTCAGCAAAGGATCGGTAAGAATCCACCTCATTCGGAGTGCAGCCGAATCTATGAGTCATCATGTTAGAGTTTTTATCTACAGACTTATTGGTAGGCCGGTACCCTATCCTATTTGATGTCAAATAATCTTAGAGGCTTTGTTGACATAGGTTCATTTTGTACAGTATGTCAGAGGCCTTGACGACCCATATATATTCATGTTTTAAGAAAAATAATTTAGTGATACAGTGTTTTCCCACTTACACTTGTACATTATGAGTTGTGGCCATGTTGGCCCATGATAGTTACAAAAGGAATGAGTTTAGCCAACTCGACCTATGTATGTTCTAGTTTTGGTCGAATGATCTTGAGTTACAGAGTGGTTTGCTCGGGCCAGCACGACACCAGGTGCCAGCCACGCCTCCCCAGGTTTGGGGTGTGACAAAGTGGTATCATAGTGGGTCGTGTCCTAGGGAGTCTACAAATCCATGCCTAGGAGAGTCTCACTTATGGGTGTGTTGCGTGCCACATTTATAATTGAGAGGCTATAGGGCATTTAGGAAATGTTACCCTTCTTTTGTTTCCAGATCGTGCCATAGAGCTAAGTCGTAAGAAGCCAGTATGAAGCTTTCGCCAGATTTTGTAGGCACCAGAGGTGTAGGTATCACATTAGAGATTTAAGGTGTAATGTGGAAGGGAATTTATGAAAGAAATAGGAGATACGATGCGATATTGAAAGGTAAATGAGGTAAAAGTGAAGAAGATACGAGATACTCAAGTACAAAAGGTTGTAAATAGTCCAGAGCTCAGATAGAGGTTTGGTTTTACTTTAGTATAAAGAGGAGACCTTAGCGAAAGTTTTGAAAATCTCTAAGAGTTAACATTCGAGGACGAATATTTCTAAAGAGGGGAAGGATGTTACATCCCATGCCATAGCATTAGGATATGCCGTAGTAAATCCACGTAACTTCGAAGGGATTATGTCTATTAGGAGGTTATAGAGGGTTTAAGACATTATTATTATGAGACACTGTAAGTTTACAACCTTGATACCTTTAGATATTATGTTAGTATGGTATTTTCTTTAAGGGAGTACGGTGTAATCTTTCTCAAGAGAATCGAGTCAGGTATGTTAAGGCTAATCCTTTATTTTGGCATGATCCAAGTAACGATACGTAAATGTAATGTTATTCCAGAAGTAGTTATATTCTTAGCAGTTAAGGATGCATATGTTATTCATTCCGGTAAAGTGATATTCAAGCATGTCTAAGTATGTCCTTAAGTCCCTATTGAGGTATATGATAGAGATGTTAATGTTTATATATAGTAATACATGCATCTTCATTTACCACCGAGCTACGGCCGGTCGGGCAGTTACTACCGGTTGGGCAGTTGTGTATCATTATTTACCACCGGATGGGCAGTCATGCATATACATTTACCACCGAGCTACGGCCGGTACGGTAGTCATGCATTTACCACCGAGCTATGGCCAGTTGGGCAGTTACACATTTACCACCGAGCTACGGTCGGTCGGGCAGTCATGCATTTACCACCGCGCTACGGCCGGTCGGGCAGTTACCACTTATCAGTTGGGCAATCATGCATCATACGATAGGGATATAATTCTTAAAAATAAGAATTATATATATATATAAGTATAATAAGTATGTATATACGGTGTCACTTCAAAAATTTAGGTTGATTATTATATGTCTTTAATTAATGTTGACTTATTGTTATGTTTCAGTTCTGTCTTAGATACTCAGTACATTATTCGTACTACCGTCCTTTTGTTGGGGACGCTGCATTCATGCCTGCAAGTATAGATAATCAGTTTGACGAGCCCTCATAGTAGACGAGATTGGCATTCAACAAAGGATCGGTAAGAATCTACCTCATTCGGAGTGCAGCCGAGTCTATGAGTCATCATGTTAGAGTTTTTATCTACAGACTTATGGGTAGGCCGGTACCCTGTCCTATTTGATGTCAAATAATCTTAGAGACTTTGTTGACATAGGTTCATTTTGTACAGCATGTCAGAGGCCTTGACGACCCATATATATTCATGTTTTAAGAAAAATGATTTAGTGATACATTGTTTTCCCACTTACACTTGTACATTATGAGTTGTGGCCATGTTGGCCCATGATAGTTAAAAAAGGAATGAGTTCAGCTAACTCGACCTATGTATGTTCTAGTTTTGGTCGAATGATCATGAGTTATAGAGTGGTTTGCTCGGGCCAGCACGACACCGGGTGCCAGCCACGCCTCCCCAGGTTTGGGGTGTGACAAAGTGGTATCATAGTGGGTTGTATCCTAGGGAGTCTACAAATCCATGCCTAGTAGAGTCTCACTTATGGGTGTGTTGCATGCCACATTTATAATTGAGAGGATATAGGGCATTTAGGAAATGTTACCCTTCTTTTGTTTCCAGATCGTGCCATAGAGCTAAGTCGTAAGAAGCTAGTATGAAGCTTTCGCCAGATTTTGTATGCACCAGAGGTGCAGGTATCACATTAGAGATTTAAGGTGTAATGTGGAACGGAATTTATGAAAGAAATAGGAGATACGATGCGATATTGAAAGGTAAGTGAGGTAAAATTGAAGAAGATACGAGATACTTAAGTACAAAAGGTTGTTAATAGTCCAGAGCTCAGATAGAGGTTTGGTTTTAGTTTAGTATACAGAGGAGACCCTAGCAAAAGTTTTGAAAATCTCTAAGAGTTAACATTCGAGGACGAATGTTTCTAAAGGGGGGAAGGATGTTACATCCCGTACCTTAGCATTAGGATGTGCCGTAGTAAATCCACATGACTTCGAAGGGATTATGTCAATTAGGAGGTTATAGAGGGTTTAAGACATTATTATTATGAGACCCTGTAAGTTTACAACCTTGATACCGTTAGATATTATGTTAGTGTGGTATTTTCTTTAAGGGAGTACGGTGTAATCTTTCTCAAGAGAATCGACTCAGGTATGTTAAGGATAATCCTTCATTTTGGCATGATCCAAGTAACGATACGAAAATGTATTGTTATTTCATAAGTAATTATACTCTTAGCAGTAAGGATGCCTATGTTATTCATTCCTGTAAAGTGATATTCAAGTAAGTATAAGTATTACCCTAAGTCCCTATTTAGGTATATGATAGAGATGTTAATGTTTGTAATATAGCAACACATGCATCTTCATTTACCACTCAGCTACAGCCGGTTGGGCAGTTACCACCGGTTGGGCAGTTATGTATCATTATTTACCACCGGTTGGGAAGTTATGTATCATTATTTACCACCGGTTGGGCAGTCATGCATATTCATTTACCACCGAGCTACGACCGGTCGGGAAGTCATGCATTTACCACCGAGCTACGGCCGGTTGGACAGTTATAAATTTACCACTGAGATACGGCCGGTCGAGCAGTCATTCATTTACCACCACGCTACGGCCGGTCGGGCAGTTACCACTGATCAGTTCGACAGTCATGCATCATACGATATGGATAGGAGTCTCAAAGAGAAGCATTATATATATATAAGTATAATAAGTATGTATATATGGTGGCACTTGAGAGATTCAGGTTGATTCTTATATGTCTTTAATTAATGTTGACTTATTGTTATATTTCAGTTCTGCCTTACATACTCAGTACATTATTCGTACTGACGTCCTTTTGTTGGGGACGCTGCATTCATGCCTACAGGTATAGATAATCAGTTTGACGAGCCCTCATAGTAGACGAGATTGACATTCAACAAAGGATCGGTAAGACTCCACCACATTCGGAGTGCAACCGAGTCTATGAGTCATCATGTCAGAGTTATTTTCTACAGACTTATGGGTAGGCCGGTACCCTGTCCCATTTGATTTCAAATAATCTTAGAGGCTTTGTAGACAGAGGTTCATTTTGTACAGTATGTAAGAGGCCTTGACGACCCATATGTATTTATGTTTTAAGAAAAATGATTTAGTGATACAGTGTTTTCCCACTTACACTTGTACATTATGAGTTGTGGCCATGTTGGCCCATAATAGTTACAAAAGGAATGAGTTCAGCCAACTCGACCTATGTATGTTCTAGTTTTGGTCAAATTATCATGAGTTATAGAGTGGTTAGCTCGGGCCAGCACGACACCAGGTGCCAGCCACGCCTCCCCAGGTTTGGGGCGTGACAAAGTGGTATCAGAGCGGGTCGTGTCCTAGGGAGTCTACAAAGCTGTGCCTAGTAGAGTCTCACTTATGGGTGTATTGCGTGCCATATTTATAATTGAGAGGCTATAGGGCATTTAGGAAATGTTACCCTTCTTTTGTTTCCAGATCGTGCCATAGAGCTAAGTCGTAAGAAGCCAGTATGAAGCTTTCGCCAGATTTTTTATGCACCAGAGTCTGGTGCATGTATCACATTAGAGATTTAAGGCTTAATGTGGAAGGGAATTTATGAAAGAAATAGGAGATACGATGCGATATTGAAAGGTAAGTGAGGTAAAGGTGAATAAGATACGAGATACTCAAGTACAAAAGGTTGTAAATAGTACAGAGCTCTGATAGAGGTTTGGTTTTAGTTTAGTATACAGAGGAGACCTTAGCGAAAGTTTTGAAAATCTCTAAGAGTTAACATTCGAGGACGAATGTTTCTAAAGGGGAGAAGGATGTTACATCCCGTACCTTAGCATTAGGATGTGCCGTAGTAAATCAACATGACTTCGAAGGGATTATGTCTATTAGGAGGTTATAGAGAGTTTAAGATATTATTATTATGAGACCCTGTAAGTTTACAACCTTGATACCGTTAGATATTATGTTAGTGTGGTATTTTCTTTAAGGGAGTACGGTGTAATATTTCTCAAGAGAATTGACTCAGGTATGTTAAGGCTAATCCTTCATTTTGCATGATCCAAGTAACGATACGAAAATGTATTGTTATTCCATAAGTAGTTATACTCTTAGCAGTAAGGATGCCTATATTATTCATTCCGATAAAGTGATATTCAAGCATGTATAAGTATGTCCCTAAGTCCCTATTTAGGTATATGATAGAGATGTTAATGTTTATATTATACTAATACATGTATCTTCATTTACCACTCAACTACAGCCGGTTGGGCAGTTTTCACCGGTTGGGCAGTTATGTATCATTATTTACCACCGGTTGGGCAGTTATATATTATTATTTACCACCGGTTGGGCAGTCATGCATATTCATTTACCACCGAGCTACGGCTGGTTGGGAAGTCATGCATTATCCACTGAGCTACAGCCGGTTGGGCAGTTACACATTTACCACCGAGCTACGGTCGGTCGAGCAGTCATGCATTTACCACCACGCTACGGCCGGTCGGGCAGTTACCACTGATCAGTTCGGCAGTCATGCATGATACGAATGGATAGGATCTCAAAGAAAAGCATTATATATATATATATATATATATATATATATATATATATATAAAAGTATAATAAGCATGTATATACGGTGGCACTTCAGAGATTCAGGTGGATTCTTATATGTCTTTAATTAATGTTGACTTATTGTGATGTTTCAGTTCTGCCTTACATACTTAGTACATTATTCGTACTGACATCCTTTTGTTGGGGATGCTGCATTCATGCCTACATGTATAGATAATCAGTTTGACGAGCCCTCATAGTAGACGAGATTGCCATTCAGCAAAGGATCGATAAGACTCCACCACATTCGGAGTGCAACCGAGTCTATGAGTCATCATGTCAGAGTTATTTTCTACAGACTTATGGGTAGGCCGGTACCCTGTCCCATTTGATGTTAAATAATCTTAGAGGCTTTGTAGACAGAGGTTCATTTTTTACAGTATGTAAGAGGCCTTGACGACCCATATGTATTCATGTTTTAAGAAAAATGATTAAGTGATACAGTGTTTTCCCACTTACACTTGTACATTATGAGTTGTGGCCATGTTGGCCCATGATTGTTACAAAAGGAATGAGTTCGGCCAACTCGACCTATGTATGTTCTAGTTTTGGTCAAATTATCATGAGTTATAGAGTGGTTCGCTCGGGCCAGCACGACACCGAGTGCCAGCCACGCCTCCCCAGGTTTGGGGCATGACAAAGTGGTATCAGAGCGGGTCGTGTCCTAGGGAGTCTACAAAGCTGTGCCTAGTAGAGTCTCACTTATGGGTGTGTTGCACGCCATAGTTATAATTGAGAGGTTATAGGGCATTTAGAAAATTTTACCCTTCTTTTGTTTCCAGATAGTGCCATAGAGCTAAGTCGTAAGAAGCCAGTATGAAGCGTTCGCCAAATTTTGTATGCACCAGAGGTGCAGGTATCACAGTAGAGCTTTAAGGCGTAATGTGGTAGGGAATTTATGAAATAAATAGGAGATACGATGCGAGATTGAAAGGTAAGTGAGGTAAAGGTGAAGAAGATACGAGATACTCAAGTACAAAAGTTTGTGAATAGTCCAGAGCTCAGATAGAGGTTTGGTTTTAGTTTAATATACAGAGGAGACCCTAGCGAAAGTTTTGAAAATCACTAAGAGTTAACATTCGAGTACGAATGTTTCTAAATGGCGGAAGGATGTTACATCTCGTACCTTAGCATTAGGATGTGCGGTAGTAAATCCACATGAGTTCGAAGGGATTATGTCTATTAGGAGGTTATAGAGGGTTTAAGATATTATTATTATGAGACCCTATAAGTTTACAACCATGATACCGTTAGATATTATGTTAGTGTGGTATTTTCTTTAAGGGAGTACGGTGTAATCTTTCTCAAGAGAATCGACTCAGGTATGTTAAGGCTAATCCTTCATTTTGGCATGATCCAAGTAACGATACGTAAATGTAATGTTAGTCCATATGTAGTTATATTCTTAGCAGTTAAGGATGCATATGTTATTTATTCCGGTAAAGTGATATTCAAGCATGTCTAAGTATGTCCCTAAGTCCCTATTGAGGTATTTAATAGAGATGCTAATGTTTATAATATAGTAATACATGCATCTTCATTTACCATCGAGCTACGGTCGGTCGGGAAGTCATGCATTTACCACCGAGCTACGGCCAGTTGGGCAGTTACACATTTACCACCGAGCTACGGTCGGTCGCGCAGTCAAGCATTTACCACCGCGCTACGGCCGGTCGGGCAGTTATCACTGATCAGTTGGGAAGTCATGCATCATACGATATGGATAAGAGTCTCAAAAATAAGTATTATATATATATGTATAATAAGTATGTATATACGGTGACACTTCAGAGATTCAGGCTGATTCTTATATGTCTTTAATTAATATTGACTTATTGTTATGTTTCAGTTCTACCTTACATACTCTGTACAATATTTGTACTGACGTTATTTTGTTGGGGACGCTGCATTCATGCCTGCAGGTATAGATAATCAGTTTGATGAGCCCTCATAGTAGACAAGATTGGCATTTAGCAAAGGATCGGTAAGACTCTACCTTATTCGGAGTGTAACTGAGTCTATGAGTCATCATGTTAGAGTTCTTTTCTACAGACTTATGGGTAGGCTGGTACCCTGTCCCATTTGATGTCTAATAATCTTAGAGGCTTTGTAGACAAAGGTTCATTTTGTACAGTATGTCATAGGCCTTGACGACCCATATGTATTCATGTTTTAAGAAAAATGATTTAATGATATAGTGTTTTACCACTTACACTTGTACATTATGAGTTATGGCCATGTTGTCCCATGATAGTTACAAAAGGAATGAGTTCACCCAACGCGACCTATGTATGTTATAGTTTTGGTCGATTGATCATGAGTTATAGAGTGGTTCGCTCGGTCCAGCATGGCACCAGGTGCCAGCCACGCCTCCCCAGGTTTGGGGCATGACATTTTACTTGGGGCTTCACACTTATATAATATTGTACACGTGGCCCCTAGTGAAATGTCGTTTGACTTTTTAACCCTTCTAAAATAGAGTTCACACTAGACAAAATAGTAATTTAATTATTTTTCTGATTTTTAGGACTTCAAATTTAGTTAAAATTTTTGTTATTAAATTCTTCCTTATTTGACATATGTATCTCCTTGTATAACAATATTAAATGCACTAAATCACCTTTAATAAATAAACTACAACTAATCTTTATGAGTTTGAGATCATCAATGAATTTGCTACTTTTATTCCTAAACAAAGAAAGTTCAATGTAAAATCTATACGAATGGTAAATTGTTAAAGCCTACGAACACCAAGGCTTCCGAAAATCCTACCAAATCTGGTGGCTATTCGCCTAAATACAAAAGTTCACCAAATGAAGTTTTTTTCTTTTACTATTGATTCCAACAAATGTCTCAATGTGATTTTTCATATATTAAGTTATTTATATTAATTGATAAATCGTTGAGAAATTGTGATAAAAGCATATGGATTAACAAATATCGATACTTTTAGGATTTAATATTAGCCCACACAAATAATAATATTTTTCTAAAGATATATTCAAAGAATATTGTTTACAAATTCACGTAAAATCTATAGATCAAACCTTATGTAGTTATATAAATTTGAATGACCTTTCAACCTTAAAAGCAAGCACTCATTTTTTACCATTTATGTACAAAAAATAAATCCATATTCTAATAACTTTTCCCATTACTCGCTATCATTGTGATGACCCGATAGGCCATCTAGAACTTTAACCCTTAATTATGTGTTTTGAAGCCTCAAATAGCTTATTTTAGCGTTTTTCGATTTGCTTGCGCAATCCGTGCCTTTTTCCAAAAAAATTTATATCAAAAATTAATTAAAATGTGAATTCGTGCCTAAAAATTTATTTGAGTTGACTTCAATCAACGTTTTGAGTAAATGGATCCGGATACATATTTTGATGGTCTTGGTGGGTCCGTATCATGATTTAGGATTTGGACGTATGCCCGGAATCAAATTCGGAGTTTCCTAGCTCGAGTTATCGCAATTTGTTGAAAAGTTGAAGTTTAAAGAATTTATAAATTTGACCGAAGTTTGACTTTGTTGCTACAGGGTTCGGATTTTAGTTCCGGAGCTTGGTATAGGTTCATTACTATATTTTATGACTTGTCTACAAAATTTGGTATAAAACGGAGTTGATTTGATGTGATTCGGACGTCCGATTGTTAAAATGAAAGTTCTTAGGTTTTATGAATATTTCATTCGTTTTGGTCTCCGATTCGTAGTTCTGGGTGTTATTTTGGTATTTTGATTGTGCGAGTAAATTCGTATAATATTTTTGGACTTGTGTGCATGTTTGGTTTGGAGCTTCGAGGGCTCGGGTGAGTTTAGGATAGGCGTCAGACCATTTTGAACTTAGGAAAATTGATGGTTTTGATTTCTGCTGGTGTCTCGTAAAAGCTTCTTCGCGATCGCAAAGATACTCCCGCAATCGCGAAAAGTAAATTGGGACTGGGGGGATTGTTCTACGCGAACGCGGAGCAGTTAGGGGTCTTCCCTTCGCGAACGCGTAAGGTTATATGGGGGGGAGGGTACTGGGTTGGAGTGTTATGCGAACGCGGACCATAGGACGCGAACGTGATGGTCAGGCGGGGAGAACCATCACGAACGTGGAGCATTTCACGCGAATGCGAAGGCCATTCTAGCCGCTGCCTTTCGCGATCGCGTCAAGCTCTTCGCGAACGCGAAGAAGGCCTGATGTCAGTGATTTAAAAGTTTCAAAAATGGGATTTCAATCATTTTTCATAACCTTTCCATTAGAGCTCGGCCTAGAGGCAATTTGGAGGAGAAATTTTAATACCAATTCATAGGTTAGTATACTGTAACTCATTTTTTTCCATATCTAACATCACCCATTAATTTTTAGCCTTTATCTTTGTTTTTCCATGGTAAAAAACTAGGGATTTAGGAAGAATTGAGTTTTTCTTGCAAATTCATGATTTTTGCCTTAATTTGGGGTCAGATTTCGAAATTAATTACATAATAGGGCTCCAGGGAGAGGGGGGGGGGATGGGTAAATTAGTTTTGGTCTGACTCTCGGGTTTTGACCAAGCGAGCCCGAGGTTGGATTTTTTTAACTTTTGGAAAAAAGTGTAAAAATTCTAACTTTGTGTATTGTAATTGATTCCCTTAGCATTATTTCACATTATCAAGACGATTATGGTTAGATACGAGTGGTTTGGAGGCGGATTCTAAAGGAAAAGCCCTAGTAGAGCTCTGAGTTGACTGTGGAATGAGGTAATTGTTGGGTTTAACCTTGATTTTAGGGAATTAGGAACTTTTGAACTATGTGCTATGTGAAACTCATGTGTTGCGGCGTATCTGCGAGGTGACGAGTGCTTTTACGCCGCCGAATTGCTTGTTTTCCTTGATTCTCCGCATTTCCTTAATTATTTCCTTCCATGCCTTAACTGTTATGTATTTTAAATACTTCCCACGTCTTTATTTGTTACTTGTGAATTATTATTATTGTGTTGAAATGTTAGACATTCCCATTCTTTCATGTCTGACTGCTATTTTCCTTAAATGACTTAATTGTACCCTTAATTGTCATTTATTGGATTATCTTGTTGTTTAGTATTCATTGTAGCAGATTCTTAATTTGAGACGAGATTCCTTTCTGTTTCTGCTTCATGTCCATTACTCGTAGAGGACTCTTGTGATTTCAGTTGTTTAATTAAGTGTATTTTTTGATTTATTCATACTGTACGGTGGGATCAGGTTGTGTGCCGCAACAGGTGAAATAAGGGTGCATTGATATGGTAAAATAAGGGTGAAATTATATTGAAATGGTAGAATCAGGTTGCGCGCCGCAACATATGGAATAAGGGTGGATTGATACGGTGTAATAAGGGTGAATTATGATACTGATTCTATTATATTGTGGGATCGGGTTGCGTGCCGCAACATATACTTATTTATTATTGTTGATGTTATTACAGTGAAATAAGAAAGGATTGTGTTGCAAGGTCGGATCGGTTTGCGCACCACAACAGTCTATGTGCTTCTATTTCCTTATCGTATTGTGTTGACTTCGGTATTTTCATACGAGACTCTAAGGATTGGTATTTCTGGCATTTACTGGTTTTGTTTCGAAGGTTGAGTTATTTTCATGTATTATCTGCTTTAATTTATTCCTGTATTTTCTTTTCTGCCATTATTTTAACTACATACAGGTTATTGTAAGTGACCGTCTTAGCCTTGTCACTACTTTATCGAGGTTAGGATCGGCACTTACAGAGTACATGGGGTCGGTTGTACTCATACTACATTCTGCACTTGTTGTGCAGATTTTGGAGTCGGCCCCATCAGGGGTTCTTAGATTGCTCGGGTCGGCGATTGAGTGGATTCTTGAGGTACAACTTCTCGGCATCCGCAGCCCCTAAAGTCCCCTTATGTTATTTTTAGCTGTGTACTTTCTTTCAGATGGCTCTATATTTTATTCAGACCTTTATATGTAGTATTCTAGTAGCCCGTACACTTGTAATACTAGGTTCATGGTGGTATTAGACATTTCAGCTGTTATGGTTTCCGCACTTTACCTTAGATTTATTGTAGTTATTTCAGCTTCTTTATTATCATTTAATTTGAACTGTTAAAAATGGATAAATTATTCTAACGTTGGCTTGCCTAACAAGTGAAATGTTAGGCACCATCACGATCCCGAAGGTGGAATTTTCAGATCGTGACAAGTTGGTATCAGAGCACTAGGTTGCCTAGGTCTCACGAGTCACGAGCAGGCTTAGTAGAGTCTAGGATCAGTATAGAGACGTCTGTACTTATCTTCTGGAGGCTATGGAGTTTAGGAATAATTTCACTTCTATTCTTCTCTATCATGCGATTTTATTGTATCATTGATTATTGAACTCTTCTATTCTTGTTCTCTCGCAGATGGTGAGAACACATACTGCATCTTCAGCTGGACAGCAGTCAGAGCCCCCAGTGGAAACTCCTACTAGGGGCATAGGTCGAGGTTGAGGTCGCACCAGAGGCCGAGGAAGAGGCAGAGCTCATCCTAGATCTCGAGCAACAACACCAGCAGTGGAGCCACAAGTAGTTTTTGATGAGGAGGTTCCATCTCAGACTGTACCTGTTGGACCAGCTCAGGTCCCGGAGGGGTTCATCGCCACTCCAATACTTCAAGACGCTCTAGTCCATTTGGTGGGCCTTATCGAGAGTGTGGCCCAGACCGATACTTTTCCGGTGGCACCAACTGTCTCTCGGGATAGAGGAGGAGAACAGACTCCCGCTACCCATACTCTGGAGCAAATGGCTCCCCAGTATCAAACTCCAATAGCCCCGCTAGTTGGGGTAGTTCAGCCGGTTGTTGAGGCACATGCCAGTGATAGACCCGCCATGTCTTCTGAGTCTTTATTGAGATTGGACAAGTTTACTGAGCTCTTTACAGTTCACTTCAGTGGTGCACCTTCTGAGGATCCATATGATTACCTTGACCGTTGCCATGAGGTGCTGCGGAACATGGGTATAGTTGAGACCAATGGGGTCAATTTTGTTGTGTTTCAGATGATGGGTTCCGCCAAGAGGTGGTGGAAGTATTATATGTCGACCAGGCCAGCTGGGTCGCCTGCTCTTACTTAGGATCAGTTCTCTCAATTTTTTTTAGAGAAGTTCCTCCTGATCACATTGAGAGAGGATTACTGCAAGCAGTTTGAATATCTCCAGCATGGCAGTATGACTGTTACCCAGTACGACACCCGTTTTGTGGATCTAGCTCGTTATGCCCTTATTTTGCTTCCTACTGAGAGGGAGATGGTGAGGATATTTATTGATGAACTCACTTACACTATCATGTTACAGATGGCCAAGGAGATCGGGGGTGAGATTTCCTTTCAGACAGCTGCAAATGTTGCTAGGCGGATCGATATGGTTCTTGCTCAGGAGAGGGGGCAGGGGGCGGATTAGAGGCCTCGCCATTCTGGTGGTTTCAGTGGTGCCTCATATAAAGGACCTTTGGTAGAGGCCATCCTTCCAGGCCATTTCAGTCAGCGCTTCAGGTATCTCACAATGCTTCAAGGAATCATGGTCCTTATGTGCCTTATTCTGGGCAGCCAGCCTACAGTGCACCATCAGCTCCTATCAGTGCGCCTCTGATTCAGAGTTATCACTATTGTTATCTGGCCAGTTCGGGCCAGCCTCAGTTTTAGCAGCCACATCAACATGATGGATGTTTTGAGTGTGGTGGTTTGGGCATATCAGGAGGTCCTTCCTGAGATTATTGGGCGACATGCCACAACAGAGTTCTCGTGCCATGATTCCAGCACCTGTTGCTCCACCGCCTGCTCAGCCAGCTAAGGGCAAGGGTCATGTAGCCAGAGGTAGGGGTCAGGCCGTTAGAGGTGGAGGTCAGGCCATTATAGGTGGAGGTCAGGCTTCTAGAGGTGGAGGCCAGCCAGCTAGATACCGTCCAAGAGACGTAGTTCGGAATGGTGAGACCCAGCCCCGATTTTATGCTTTCCCAGTTAGGCCTGAGGCTAAGTCATCTGACGCTATTATCACAAGTATTGTTCCAGCTTTCCATAGAGATGCTTCAGTTCTATTTGATCTGGGCTCTACTTATTCCTACGTGTCATCCTATTTTGCTTCATATCTGGTTGTGCCTCGTGACTCTTTGAGTGCTTATGTGTATGTGTCCACACATGTGGGAGATTTTATTATTTTAGATCGTATTTATTGTTCGTGTGTGGTTACTATTGGGAGTTTTGAGACTAGCGTAGATCTCCTACTTCTCGATATGGTTAGATTTCGATGTCATCTTGAGTATGGATTGTCTATAACCTTATCATGCTATATTGGATTGTCACGCCAAGAAGGTGACCTTATCCTTGCCGGGATTTCCTCAATTAGAGTGGAGGGGGACTCCTCGCCATTCTACTAGCAGTCTTATCTCTTATGTGAAGGCTCGACGTATGGTCGAGAATGGGTGTCTAGATTATTTGGCTTATGTCCGTGATTCTAGTGGGGAGGTTCCTTCCATGGATTCAGTACTAGTTGTTCGTGAGTTTCTAGTGGTGTTTCCTACAGATCTGTCGGGGATGCCACCCAACAAAGATATTGACTTCTGCATTGATTTGGCCCCGGGCACTCAGCCCATTTCTATTCCGCAATACCGTATGGACCCGCCAGAGTTAAAAGAATTGAAGGAGCAGTTGCAAGATTTGCTTTTTAAGGTCTTCATTAGACCTAGTGTCTCACTCTGGGGTGCGCCCATATTGCTTGTGAAGAAAAAAGACGGGTCGATAAGGATGTGCATAGATTATCGGCAGTTGAACAAAGCCACCATCAAGAACAAGTATCCATTGTCGAGGATTGATGACTTATTTGATCAGCTTCAGGGTACCAAGGTGTTTTCGAATATTGATTTGAGGTCTAGCTACCATCAGTTGAAGATTAGGGCATCTGATGTCCCTAAGATAGCTTTTCAGTCTCGTTATGGGCATTATGCGTTTCTAGTGATGTCATTTGGGTTGACAAATGCTCCAACAACATTTATGGATTTGATGAGCCGGGTGTTCAAGCCCTACATGGATTCCTTCGTGATTGTATTTATTGATGATATCTTGATCTATTCATGCAGTTGAGAGGAGAATAAGCAGCATCTTCGGATTGTACTAGAGACTCTGAGAGATAGCCAGATATATGCCAAGTTTTCAATGTGCGAGTTTTGGTTGGACTCAGTCACCTTTTTAGGGCATGTGGTGTCGGTAGAGGGAATAAAGGTGAATCCTAAGAAGATTGAGTCAGTTCAGAACTGGCCTAAACCCACTTCAGCTACGAAGATCCGGAGTTTCCTAGGTTTGGCTGATTATTACCGCCGGTTCGTGGAGGGGTTTTCATTCATAGCAGCCGCATTGACCAGATTGACCCAGAAGGGTGCCTCATTCAAATGGTCAGACGAGTGTGAATTGAGATTTCAGAAGCTCAAGACTGCTTTGACTAAGGCGTCAGTGTCACAGGTTCGGGATCTTACACGGTGTATTGTGATGCATCTCGTATTAGGCTCGGTGCAGTATTGATGTAGGATGGTAGGGTGATTGCATATGTTTCGCGGCTGTTGAAGGTTCATGAGAAGAATTACCATGTTCATGACTTAGAGTTGGCAGACATTGTACATGCATAGAAGATTTGGAGGCACTATCTTTACAGCATGTCGTGCGAGGTATTCACGGATCATCGGAGTCTATAGTACTTGTTCAAGCAAAAGAATCTCAATTTGAGGTTGTGGAGATGGTTTAAGTTGTTGAAGGACTATGATATCACCATTTTGTATCATCCCGGAAAGATCAATGTGGTGGCCGATGCCTTGAGTAGAAAGGCAGTGAGTATGGGCAGCCTTGCGTACATTCTAGTGGGTGAGAGACCACTTGCATTAGATGTTCAGGCTTTGGCCAATCAGTTCGTGAGTCTAGACGTTTCAGAGCCCAATCGTGTTCTAGCTTGTACAGTCACTCGGTCTTTCATGTATGAGCGCATCAGAGAGCGGAAATATGATGACCCTCATTTACTTGTCCTTAGGGACACAATGCGACATGGTGGTGCCAAGCAGGTTATCGTTAGAGAAGATGGGGTTTTGAGGATATAGTAGCATATGTAGCTCGGTGTCTAAATTGTCGGCAAGTAAAGTATGAGAATCAGAGTTGACTTTGGTTGTCACGACCAAAAACCAACCCGTCGTGATGGTGCCTATCGTGGAACTAGGCAAGCCAACTACTCAACCGTTTCAATACATCGAAAGATTTAAAAATACGGGAAATAGATAATATTTAGGGAAAACCTTTTAAAAGCAGAATAAAATTCGCAACTCAATACAAATCCCTCCCAAAATCGGGGTGTCACCGAGTATATGAGCATTTATACAGGAATAAAGTTTAATACAACGTCTAGAGAAAAAGAACTGAAACATAAATGAAAATACGGAAAGAGAGTCAAGGTCTGCGAACGACATGCAACTATCTCTATAATATCCAACAATCCTGACTCCACAACTCAGCAGCCACTGCGACCGGAAGCACTTGGATCTACACATGAGGTAAAGGTGTAGCGTGAGTACAACAACTCAATAGGCAACAAATCCAAACTTTGGATTGAAAGTAGTGACGATCGCAACCGATACAGTCCAATATAGAATCAACAATGCAGAAACATAGACATGCTTTCAAGTTCAGCAACTAAGATCAATGCAGTAATGCAGTAAGGTAGATCAATTTTTGAATAATATGCAGGATATAACTTCTTTACTTCTATATGTCAATGCACATGTTGTATGTGATACACCATGCCGAGAGCCTCGCATGCTCACACTCTCGAAATGCTCAATCACTCAGTAATGTATATGGCCGATCCGGCACAGAGAAGATCCATCCCAGAATATATACATCAACTGACCATCAGTCACTCAGTATTGGATAGGGCCAATCCACCCCCAGGTAAAAATGCTTCGGACAAGATCCATGTCCAGGGAATATCCATCCCTCGGCCTCACTTAGTCATCGATCTCTCCAGTCTCTCTCTCACAGGCTCACAATGTCATGAAACTAGCCCGAAAATAATGATATGATGTATCAATAAATAAAAATAAAGACTGGGATATGATATATAATGAATGAATATGACTAAGTATGAAATTTTAGTGAAATCAATAAATCAACAGCAAGAAACGACCACTATGGGTTCCAACAGTATCAGCATATAGCCTAAACATTAGCTTTAGCATGATTGAAAGCTAAATTACATTATCACATGATGAAAACATGGATATCAACAAGTTAAATCCACTATACAGTGTCATGGAATCGACTAGGTCACAATTCTCACAAAGCACGCCCGCACGCCCGTCACTTGGCATGTACGTCACCTCAACACCAATCATATAACACATATTCGGTGTTTCGAACCCTCAGAGCCAAGTTTAGAACTGTTACTTATCCCAAACCTAGCAAAACTCTACTCCAACACACCATTCCATCAAAAATCGGCCTCCAAATGTCCCGAATATAGCCACAAACAATACGATACAATCAATACGGGCTAAAGGAATCAGTTTAACAAGAAAATATGAAGTTATAAATCAAAAGTCCAAAATCGGCTCAAAGACGCCCCCTGGCCCACATCTCGAAATCCTACAAAAGTCACAAAACTCGAAAGCCCATTCAACCACGAGTCCAACCAAACTAATTTTACCAAATTCTGACACCAATTCGCCACTCAAATCCCCAAATCACACTCTCCAATTCCGTAGCCTTAAACCCCCAAATTTCACCTCCAAACTACACAATCTAGGTGGGAAATCAATGGGAAAACAAGATTACTGAATAAAAATGAACACAAGTTACTTACCTCAAAAATCTCCTCAAAATCCCTCTCAAACATCGCTTTAGACCGAGCTTGAAATGTCCAAAATGAAGAAAATCGCGAACCCTTGAATTTATATGTTCTGCCCAATCATTCCGCTTCTGCGGAAACTTAGCCGCTTTTGCGGCATCGTTTCTCCGGTCAACCATCCTCTTTTGTGGATTTTACTCTTGCCGAATAACTACTTCAGCAGTCTCAACCCCGCTTCTGCGGGTGCGCATCTGCGCAAAAGCGTCCGCTTCTGCGGACCAGCCCTCCCAACTCATTCCCGCTTCTGCGATCCTTACTCATGCCTCTCTAACTCCGCAACTGCACATCCATGCTCGCACCTGCGACCAAAGCTCCGCAGGCACGGTTACACCAGCAGAACCCAGCTTCACCAGTCTCCCAACTTCAACTCTTGATCCGTTAACCCCTGGAATCAATCTGAGGCCCCCGTGACCTCAACCAGTCATACCATCCAGTCCTAAAACACGATACCAACTTAATCGAGCCTTAAAATCACCCCAAACAACATCAAAAACACGAATCGCACCCCGATTCAAGCCTATTGATACTAAGAAAATTCAACTTCTATAAACGACGCCGAAACCTATCAAAACACGTCCGAATGACCTCAAATTTTGCACACAAGTCACGAATGACACTACGAACCTACTCCAACTTCCGAAATTCCAATCCGACCCCGATATCAAAAAGTCCACTCCCAGCCAAACTTTCCAAAAATCCAACGTTCGCCATTTCAAGCCTAATTCAACCACGAACTTCCAAATCATAATCCGGACACGTTCCTAAGTCCAAAATCACTCAACGAAGATAACAGAACCATCAAAATTCCATTCTGAAGTCATTAACACATGAGTCAATATCTAGTGAACCTTTCCAACTTAAGCTTCCAACTTTGAGACTAAGTGCCTCAATTCATTCCGAAATCCTTCCGGACCCGAACCGACTACCTCGGCAAGTCACATAGTAGCTATATCATACGAAATAAGCTGTAAATGGGGGAATGGGGCTACAACTCACAAAATAACCGACCGAGTCGTTACATCCTCCCCCTCTTAAACAAACGTTCGTCCTCGAACGGGTCTAGAAACATACTTGGAGTCTCAAATAGGTGTAGATATCTGCTCTGCATCTCCTGCTCGATTTCCCAAGTGGCCTCCTCAACTGGCTGACCTCTCCACTGCACCTTCACTAAAGCTATGTTCTTTGACCTCAAATTTCGAACTTGTCGATCCAAAATGGCCACCGGCTCCACATCATAAGTCAAATCACTATCCAACTGGACCGTGCTGAAATCCAAATCATAAGACGGATCGCCGACATACTTCCGGAGCATAGAAACATGAAATACTGGATGCACGCTTGACAAACTAGGTGGAAAGGCAAGCTTGTAAGCCACCTCTCCAATCCTATAAAGTACCTCAAATGCCCCGATATACCGAGGGCTAAAATTGCCCTTCTTCTCGAATCTCACAACACCCTTCATGGGTGAAACCTTCAGCAGAACCAAGTTAGTACCCAATAGCCTAGCCTCAACCGGCTCAAACCAACCTACCGGAGATCTACACCGTCTCCCATACAAAGCCTCATACGGAGCCATCTGAATGCTCGACTGATAACTAATGTTGTAGGCAAACTCCGCGAGCGGCAGAAACGGATCCCATGAACCTCCGAAATCAATGAATCAAACACGCAACATATCCTCTAATATTTGAATAGTGCACTTGGACTGCCCGTCCATCTGAGGGTGAAATGTCGTACTCAGCTCAACCTGGGTGCTCAACTCTCGCTGCACGACTCTCCAAAACCGCGTGCCCCGATCTAAAATGATAGACACTGGAACACCGTAAAGGCGAACGATCTATCAGATGTAAATCTCAGCAAATCGCTCAGAAGAATAAGTAGTCCCAACTAGAATGAAGTGCGCGGACTTGGTCATCTGATTCATAATCACCCAAATAGCATCAAACTTTCTCGAAGTCCGTGGAAGCCCAACTCCAAAATCCATAGTGATTCGCTCCCACTTTCACTCTGGAATCTCTATCCTCTGAAGCAATCCACCAGGTCCTTGATGCTCATACATTACCTGCTGATAGTTAAGGCACCAATCTACAAACCCCACTATATCCTTCTTCATCGTCCTCCACCAATAGTGCTGCCTCAAGTCCTGGTACATCTTCGCGGCTCCCGGATGGATGGAATACCATGAATTGTTGGCCTCCTCAAGAATCAAATCACGTAGCCCATCCACATTAGGCACACAAATACGACCCTGCATCCTCAATACTCTATCATCCCTAATAGTAACATCTCTGGCATCATCGTGCTGAATCTTGTCGTTGAGGACAAGCAAATAAGGATGATCATACTGGCGCTCTCTGATACGATCAATTAAGGAAGATCGAGAAACCACATAAGCCAGAACCTGACTGGGCTCCGAAACATCTAATGTCACGAACTGGTTGGCCAAATCCTGAACATCAATTGCAAGCGGTCTCTCTCCAACAGGAATGAATGCAAGGCTACCCATATTCACTGCCTTCCGACTCAAGGCATCGGCCACCACATTGGCCTTCCCCGGATGATACAAAATGGTGATATCATAGTCCTTTAGCAGCTCTAACCATCTGTGCTGCCTCAAAGTTAGATCCTTCTATTTGAACAAGTGTTGGAGACTCCGATGATATGTTAACACCTCCCAAGACACACCGTAGAGATAATGCCTCTAAATCTTCAATACATGAACGATGACAGCTAACTCCAAATCATCAACATGGTAGTTCTTCTTATGAGTCTTCAACTGGCTTGAAGCATAAGCAATCACTCTACCCCATGCATCAAGACATACCAATACCGATCCAGGAAGCATCACAATATATTGTATAAGTACCTGAAGCTGAAGGCAAAACTAGAACTGGAGTTGTGGTCAAGGTAGTCTTCAGCTTCTGTAAGCTCTCCTCACACTCATCCGACCACCTGAAAGGAGCACCCTTTTAGGTCAATTTGGTTAAGGGCGATGCAATAGCTGAGAATCTCTCCACGAAGCGATGTTATTAATTGGCCAAGCCGAGAAAGCTCCGAATCTCCGTAGTTTAGGACGGTCTGGGCCAACTCTGAACTGCCTCTATCTTTTCCGGATCCACCTGAATCCCCTCACAAGACACCACGTGCCCGAAGAACTCCACTGAACTGAGCCTAAACTCACACTTGGAGAACTTGGCATAAAGATTCTTCTCCCTTAACCGGTGCAACATAATCCTCAAATGCTGGTCATGCCCCTCCTGGCTACTAGAGTATACCATGATATCATCAATGAATACTATGACAAATGAGTTAAGATAAGGCTGAAATACACTATTCATCAGATACATGAACGTTGCGGGGGTGTTGGTCAACCCAAAAGACATCATAAGGAACTCATAATGACCATAACGGGTCCTAAATGCTGTCTTTAGAATATCCAAGTCCCGAATCTTCAACTAGTGATACCCAAACCTTAAATCAATCTTAGAGAACACCCTCGCTACCTGAAGCTGGTCAAACAGATCGTCAATACACGGCAAATGATACTTGTTCTTGATTGTAACTTTGTTCAACTACCTATAATCAATGAACATCCTGATGGTACCATCCTTCGTCTTCACAAACAGAACCGGGGCACCCCAAGATAACACACTAGGCCTAATAAACCCTTTATCAAGAAGTTCCTGAAGTTGCTATTTCAATTTTTTCAACTCAGCCGATGCCATACAATATGGAGGAATAGAAATGGGTTGACTGCCCGACACCAAGTCAATGCCAAAATCAATATCCTTGTCGGGCGGCATACCCGACAAGTCTGCAAGAAACACATCTGGAAAATCTCGCACTACTGGAACCGAATCAATAGTAGGGATATCAGCACCAACATCCCTCACAAAGGCCAAATATGATAAACGACCCTTCCCAATTATCCGTTGGGCCTTCAAATATGAAATCACTCTACTATGAACTTAGTCTAGAGAACATCTCCACTCAATCCTTGGCAACCCAGGCATCGCCAACGTCAAGGTCTTAGCATGATAATCTAGGACAACATGACATGGAGACAACCAATCCATACCCTAGATCACATCGAAGTCAACTATACTAAGCATCAAGAGATCAACTATAGTCTCCAATCCCCCAATAGTCACTACACACGACCGATATACACGGTCCACAACAATGGTATCACCCACAGGCGTAGAGACATGAACAAATGAAATTAAGGACTCACAGGGCATATCCAGATAATGAGAAAAATACGATGATACATACGAATAAGTGGAACTAGGGTCAAATAATACATAGGCATCCATGTGGAATACTAAGACAATACATGTGATCACTACATCTGAAGCAAAAATATCTGGCCTGGCAGGAATAGTATAGAATCAGGCTTGGCCTCCACCTGATCGGCCTCCCCCTCTAGGGCGACCTCTAGCTGCATGAGCCCCACCTCGAGCTGGCAGGGCGGGTGGTGAAGTAACTGGTGCTGAAGTCGTAGTCTAACTCCTCTGCTGAGCTGAACCTCCCATAAGGGGAAGACAATACCTCTTTAGGTGACCCAAATCTCCACACTCAAAATAACCCCTCCCCACAAATAGTGGTAAGTATTGAGGCGGACCCCGAGAACCGGAATACCCGCTAGAAGAACCCGGTGCAATTGAGCCCTCAACTGAAGGAGCATGGTACGAACTCTAAGGAAGGGAACTGAGAGATGACTGACCCGAATGAGTACTGTATGAACCATGGCCAGATGATACACCACGGTGAACTGGCTGAGTCGTCCGAGCATGCCTATAAGGACGACCCATGCCGTAGTGGAACTCACCCCCAGAAGGAACACCGCTGAAATCACCTGATCCACGAGGCCTCTTGGCCTCTCTCTCACCCCACTCCTGACTATGGACCATCTCTATCTGCCGAGAAATGTCGACCTCATCATCAAAAGTAGCACCAGATACCCTCTCCCGAGTCATAAGCAACCACAGCTGATATGTGAGGCCATCAATCAACCTCCTAATCCTCTCCCTCTTATTGAGAACCAACCAAACCTTTCTAGTCTCTTCTGCTCATTATCAATCATAACAGGAACCTCATGGGCCTGAGCAGCTATGACCAGCTAGGCTGGCAGTGCCCCCGACATCTGGAGTCCCTGCATCACCTACTTTGGTGTACGGGAGGGGGGAGTCTGAGCACCTCCCCTGGCTTGAGAAGTGGCTGATGCGGCCGGAACTGAGATCTCCTAAGCAATACTGGTACAGACTGTCAAAATCTGAGCCAAGGCCACTTAAAGGCCTGGAATCACAATGGGCACCGCTAGTGCCTGAGCTTGCCCCACTGGCTCAACCATATTTGGTACCTGCTTCTGAGCTGGAGCGACTGGTTGGTCTACAGGTGCTGCCCTATCAGCTGTACGAGCTGCACCTCTACCCCTACCGCTGACCTTACCACTGGTGGTCTTGGTGGCTGTCCATCCTGCCCGGTAGCACATGTCCTCACCATCTGTGAGAGAATAGAATAATAGAAGTTTAGTTACGGAGATCAACATATTCGCACAACAAGAATACAAGAATGTGAAGTTTCCTAAGGGTTCGACAACCTCTCGAAGATAAGTACAGACGTCTCCGTACCGATCCACAAGACTCTACTAAACCTGCTCATGACTCGTGAGACCTATGTAACCTAGGCTCTGATACCAACTTGTCACGACCCAAAACTAACCCGTCATGATGGCGCCTATCGTGGAACTAGGCAAGACAACTACTCAAAGTTTCAATACATCAAAAGCTTTAAAAATATGGAAAACAGATAATATTTAGGGAAAACCTTTTAAAAGCAGAATAAAATTCGCAACTCAATACAAATCCCTCCCAAAACTGGGGTGTCACCGAGTACATGAGCATATATACAGGGATAACGTCTAATACAACGTCTAGAGAATAAGAACTGAAACATAAATGAAAATACGAAAAGAGTGTCAAGGTCTATGAACGCCATGCAGCTACCTCGATAATCTCCAAAGATCCTGACTCCACAACTCAGCAGCTGCCGTGATCGGAAGTACCTGGATCATCACACGAGGTGCAGGGTGTAGTGTGAATACAACCAACTCAATAAGCAACAAATCCATCCTTTGGACTGAAAGTAGTGATGATCTCAACCGATACAGTTCAATATAAAATTAACAATGCAGAAACATTGACATGCTTTCAAGTTCAGCAGCTAAGCTCAATGCAGTAAGGTAGAACAATTTCTGAATAATATGCAAGATATAACTTCTTTACAACTACATGTCAATGCACACGTTGTATGTGATGCACCATGATGTATGTGATGCACCATGCTGAGAGCCTCGCATGCCCACACTTTCGAAATGCTCAATCACTCAGTACTGTATATGGCCGATCCGGCCCAAGGAAGATCCATCCTAGAATATATACATCAACTGACCATCAGTCACTCAGTACTGGGTAGGTCCAATCCCACCCGTAGGGAAGTTCCATTCCCAGGTAAAAATGCTTTGGACAAGATCCATATCCAGGGAAGATCCATCCCTCAATATAAATTAACCGCGCTCACTGGGTGTGTGTGCAGACTCCGGAGGGGCTCCTTCAGCCCAAGCACTATCATAAATCAGTAAAATCCACTGTGGCGTGTAGCCCGATCCCATAAATATCACTCATAATCAGGCTTTCGGCCTTACTCAATCATCAATCTCTCTAGTCTCTCTCTCACGGGCTCACAATATCATGAAACTAGCCCGAAAATAATGATATGATGTATCAATAAATAACAACATAGACTGAGATATGATATGTAATGAATGAATATGACTGAGTATGAAATTTCAGTGAAAGAAATAAGTCAACAGCAAGAAAGGACCACTATTGCTTCCAACAACATCAACATATAGCCTAAATATGATCTCTAGCATGATTGACAGCTAAATTACTTTATCACATGATGAAAACACGGATATCAACAAGATAAATCCACTATACAGTGCCATGGAATTGACCAGGTAACAATTATCACGGTGCACGCCTGCCCCCCCCATCACATGGCATTGCGTCACCTCAACACCAATCATATAACACATAATTCGAGGTTTCGAACCCTCAGAGCCAAGTTTAGAAGTGTTACTTACCTCAATCCGAGCATAACCCTACTCCATCACACCTTTGCCTCACAAATCGGCGTCCAAATGACCCGAATCTAGACACAAACAGTATGATACAATCAATATGGTCTAAAGGAATCAATTCTAGAAGAAAATGTAAAGTTATTAATCAAAAATCCAAAATCGGCGCAAAGCCGGCCCTACATCTCGAAATCCAACAAAAGTCACAAAACCCGAAAGCCCATTCAACCACGAGTCCAACCATACCAATTTTATCAAAATACGACACCAATTCGCCACTCAAATCCCCAAATCCGACTCTCCAATTCCCTAGCCTTAAACCCCCAAATGTTATCTCAAAGCCACACAATCTTGGTGGGAAATCAATGGGGAAACAAGATTATTGAATATAAATGAACACAAGTGATTTACCTAAAATATCTCCTCAAAAACCCTCTCAAAAATCTCCTTAGACCGAGTCATTCCGCTTATGCGAAAACTTAGCCACTTCTGCGGTCAACCATCCGCTTCTGCGGAGTTCACTCCTGCCGACCAACCGCTTTTGTGGTCTCAACCCCGCTTTTGCGGGTGCGCATCTGCTTCTGCGGACCAGCCTTCCCAACTCATTCCCGATTCTGTGATCCCATCACCGCATCTGCGGCCACGCAGGTGCGGCTATTCCTTCGCACTTGCGATCCCTGCTCACACACCTCCAACTCCGCACTTGCGTATCCATGCCCGTACTTGCGAGCTCGCACCTGCGACCAAAGCTCCACAGGTGCAGTTACACTAGCAGAACCCATCTTCAACAGTCTCCCAACTTCAACTCTTGATCCGTTAACCACCCGGAATCAACCCGAGGCTCCCGGGACCTCAACCAATCATACCATCCAAGCCTAAAACGCAATATGAACTTTGCCGAGCCTTCAAATAACCTCAAACAACATCAAAAACACTAATCATACCCCAATTCAAGCCTATTGAAACTAAGAAAATTCAGCTTCTATAAACGATGCCTAAACCTATCAAAACACGTCTGAATGACCTCAAATTTTGCACACAAGTCAGAATGACACTACGAACCTACTCTAACTTCTAGAATTCCGATCAGACCCAGATATCAAAAAGTCCACTCCCGGTCAAACTTTCTAAAAATCCAACTTTTGCCATTTCAAGCCTAATTCAACCACGGACCTCCAAATCACAGTTCGGACACGCTCCTAAGTCCAAAATCACCCAACGTAGCTAATGGAACCATCAAAATTCTATTCTGGAGTTATGAATACATAAGTCAACATCCGGTTAACCTTTCCAACTTAAGCTTCCAACTTTGAGATTAAGTGTCTCAATTCATTTCGAAATCCTTCCGGACCCGAACCGACTACCTCGGCTAGTCACATAGTAGCTATAAAGTATGAAATAAGCTGTAAATGGGGAAACATGTCTACAACTCACAATATGATCGGCTGTGTCGTTATATCGGTCAATATTTTGAGAAACCAGACCCGGATCCAAATTTTTCCGGTCTCGGTTGGTCCGTATCATGATTTGAAACTTAGGCATTTGCACAGAATCGAATTCGGACATCCCTAGCTCGAGTTATCGCAATTTGTTAAAAATTTAAAGTCTAAATATTTAAAGAATTTATAAATTTGACCGAAGATTGACTTTGTTCTATCGGGTCCGGATTTTGATTCTGGAGCTTGGTATAGGTTCATTACTATATTTATGACTTGTGTGCAAAATTTAGGGCAAAACAGAGTTGATTTGATGTGATTCGAACGTCCGGTTGTTAAAATGAAAGTTCTTAAGTTTTATTGAAAGTTTCATTCGTTTTGGTGTCCGATTCATAGTTCTATATGTTATTTTGGTGTTTTGATGATGCTACCGAGTTCATATAATATTTTTGGACTTGTGTGCATGTTTAGTTTGGAGCCCTGATGGCTCGGGTGAGTTTCGGATAGGCGTCAGACCATTTTGAACTTAGGAAACTTTGTTGGTTTTGATTTCTGCTGGTGTCTGGTAAAAGCTTCTTCGCGATCGTGAAGATACTCCCACGATCGTGAAAAGTAAATTGGGACTGAGGAAGGATTGTTCTACAAAAATGCGAGGAGATGGATGCGAAAGCGGAGCAGTAGGGGGCCTGCCATTGCAAACGCGCCCATACCTTCGCGAACGCGTAAGGTTATAGACCTGGGGGGGGGGGGGGGGTACTGGGTTGGAGTGCTATGCGAACGTGGACCATGGGACGCGAACGTGATGGTCAGGGGAGAGAACCATCGCGAACGCGAAGGTCATTCTGGCCGCTGCCTTTCACGAACGCAAAGAAGGCCTGACGCAAGTGATTTAAAAGTTTCAAAAACGGGATTTCACCCATTTTTTCATAACCTTTCCACTAGAGCTCGGCCTAGAGGCGATTGGAGAAATTTTAACACCAATTCATAGGTTAGTATGCTTTAACTCATTTTCTTCCAATTTGAACCTTACCCATTAATTTCTAGCCTTAATCTTTGTTCTTCCATGGTAGAAAACTAGGAATTTAGGAAGAATTAGGAGGTTTTGCAAATTCGGGATTTAAACCTCAATTTGGGGTCCGATTTTGAAACTAATTACATAATTGGGTTCAGGGGTGAATGGGTAAATGGGTTTTGGTCCAAATCCCGACTTTTGACGAAGCAAGTCCGGGGTTGACGTTTTTTGACTTTTGGGGAAAAGTGTAAATATCCTAACTTTGTGTATTGTAATTGATTTCCTTAGCATTATTTAACATTATCGAGTCGATTGTGGTTAGATACGAGTGCTTTGGAGGCGGATTCTAGAGGAAAGGCCCCGGTAGATCTCTGAGTTGAATGCGGGGTGAGTTAAATATTGGGTATAACCTTGATTTGAGGGAGTTAAGAACCCTTGAACTATGTGTGTCACGACCCAATTTCCCCCTCCGTAAGACGTCGAGATGGCACCTAGTCGCTATGACTAGGTAAGCCTAATAACATCGAAAATAACAGAAATAAAGCAATAGTTGAACAACTAAACTTCAATAGATACTATATAATGGTGGAATGCCGCTCGGCATGTACGAGTAAAACCAAAACTCAAATATACACAATATTTCCCAAAACCCGGAATCACGAGTCACAAGCTCTATGAAAAACTGTCTAATTGTCTCATATACATAGTCTAAAGATATAAGGAGGGAAAATAGTATAAAGGACAGAGGGGGACTCCTAGGATCTGCGGGCACGTGCAGATGTACCTTGAAGTCTCCGGTAGGCTGCTACGACTGCACTAATAATGAGGAGGACGAGAGGTACTGGATTTGCACACGAAAAACATGTCCAGGAAGGGCATGAGTACACCACAATAGTACCTAGTAAGTACCAAGCCTAACCTCGGTCGAGTAGTACAAGATCATGCCAGGACCCTACTGGAACGTGTGTGTGTGTGTGTGTGTGTGTGATATATATATATATATATATATATATATATATATATATATATATATATATAATGAAGCAGAACAAATGAGATATCACAAGAGTAAAAACTGAAATGTAACAATGAAAGAATCATGGAAAAACGCAGCTTAGAACACAACAGTTCAACAGGGGGATCTCCCGAGATACCGTCTCCTAGTCCCAAACGTAAATGTGCAGGGGGATCTCCCGGAATACCGTTCCGTAGTACCAAAGTAAATATGCAAGATAGGGGGATCTCCAGGAATATCGTTCTGTAGTCCCAAAGTAAATATGCAGTACATGGGGATCTCCCGGAATATCGTTCCGTAGTCCCAAAGTAAATATGCATCCAAATAACAAGATTAAACAATCATGGCACGGAGTCTTGCAATTTATCCTAAGTACAAGTTAAAGAAGATAGGTAAAACCACTAAACATGTTGCATGTAGTTCAAGTAAGCAGTTAAGGCAAGTAGGCATGCTTTCCTAGTCTAATCAGTATGCTACACAAGCTAATAATTCAAATAAGAGGAAGAACATGTTGTGCTTTAATGAAAATTGGGGTTTTCAACAAATAGCCCGTGTACGTACTCGTCACCACACGTACACAACGCTCATATAAAAACAATACTACCAGTCCTGAGGGGAGTTCCCCCACACAAGGTTAGGCAAGCCACTTACCTCGAACCAAGCTCAAATCAATTCAAAATTACGCTCTTTCCACAAATATCCGACTCCGAATGGCCCAAATCTAGCCAAAACCAAATACATAACATAAATATAACTACAAGAAACTAATCTAATGAACGGAATCAAAGTTAAAGAAAGAAATTGGATAATCGCTCAAAACGTCTCCCCGGGCCCACGTCTCGAAATCGGGTAAATGTCACCAAATACGAACACCCATTAACTCACGAGTTCACTCATACAAATATTATCCAAAACCAACGCCTAAATCCAACTCAAAACTTAGATTCTTGGTTGGGGAAGTTTTCCCCCATTTTCCCAACTTCTTCACTCAAATTCCTTAATTAGATGTAGAATACAATAATAGATTAATGATATATGACCAAAATCGAGTTAGGAATAGTTACCCAATAGTTCTCCCTGAATATCTCTCGAAATTTTGCCTTCCACCGAGCTCCAAATCGCATTTTGTGATATGAACTTCAAATCCTCAAAATTGCCCTTTTCTGCCGAGCGATTATCACTTCTGCGATCCCAGGACCGCATCTGCGGTCCCGAACCTACGGCTAGTACTCCACATCTGCGAGTTTTCATTACACTCCATAGTCTGCACCTGCGATCAAGAGGTCGCATCTGCGACCCATTGTCCCTTCTGCGGTCCCAGACCGCTCCTGCGTCCCCTTACTCGCATTTGCGGGCATCGCAGATGCGGAACTCACCTCGCACCTGCAATCTCACACCACCTTCCCATCTACGCTACTACGCTTGGTCATCCGCACATGCGGCCCCTCACCTGCGGTTCCCCCACCGCATGTGCGAAAACACCAGAACCAGCATACCAGAAAAATCCTCTAAGTCCATGTTTTCACCCATTAAGCACCTGAATTTCACCCGAGGCCCCCGGGACCTCTACCAAACTTACCAACCACTTCTAAAACATCATACGAACTTAGTCGAGCCTTCAAACCATATTAAACAACCTAAAAAATATTAATTATACATGGATTCAAGTATAATGAACTTTGAATTTCTAAATTCTACCAACGACGTCGAAACATAACAAATCTTGTCCGAATGACCTCAAATTTCACACACAAATCACAAATTACACTACGAACCTACTCCGACTTTCGTAATTCCATTCCGGGCCTGACATCAAATTTTCCACTACTGACCAAAATTGCCAAAATTTCACTTTTTGTCAATTCAAGCCTAATTCTACTATGGACCTCCAAAATAAAATTCGGACACGCTCCTAAGCCTAAAATCACCTAATGGAGCTAACAGAATCTGGATTCGTCTTCACACAGTTCCGGCTAAGGTCCAAATTCTAAGGCTTAAGCTCCCATTTGGGGACTAAGTGTCCCAAAACACTCCAAAACTCAAAACAAACCCTCCCGGCAAGTCACAACAGCAGAAAATGATACGGGGAAAGCAGTTAATAGGGGGTTGGGGCTCTAACTCTCAGAATGACTGGCTGGGTCATTACATTCTCCCCCTCTTACAACAATAGTTCATCCTCGAACGAGTATAGAGACATACCTGAAGTGGTGAAAAGATGAGGATAATAGCTGCGCATGTCCTACTCGGTCTCCCAAGTCTCTTCCTCGACCGGCTAATCCCGCCACTGAACCTTTACTGATGCAATGTTCTTTGACCTCAGCTTCCGAACCTGCATGTCCAAAAAAGCCACTGGTTCCTCAACATAGGATAGATCCTTGTCCAACTGAACTGAGCTGAAATCCAACATGTGAGACGGATCGTCGTGATACCTCCGGTGCATCGAAACATGAAATACCAGATGAACTCCTGCTAGGATGGGAGGTAAGGCAAGCTCCTAAGCAACCTCCCAAACACGCCGCAACACCTCAAAGGGGCCAATAAACCTTGGGCTCAGCTTGCCTCTCTTTTCGAACCTCATAACTCCCTTCATAGGCAAATCCCGAAGCAAGACACGCTCACCAACCATGAATGCAACATCGCGAATCATCCGGTCCGCATAACTCTTCTGTCTGGACTGGGCTATGCGACGTCTATCCTGAATCACCTTCACCTTCTCCAAGGCATCCTGAACTAAGTCCGTACCCAATAGTATAGCCTCGCCCGACTCGAACCAACCCACTGGGGACCGACACCACCTACCATACAGAGCCTCATACGGTGTCATCTAATTGCTGGACTGATAACTGTTGTTGTAGGCAAACTACGCAAGTGGCAAGAACTGATCCCAAGAACCTCCAAACTCCATCACATATGCACGAAGCATATCCTCTAGAATCTGATTAGTGCGCTCGGACTGCCTATTCGTCTGAGGGTGAAAAGCTGTGCTCAACTCCACCCGAGTACCCAACTCCTGCTGTACGGCTCTCCAGAATCGTGATGTAAACTGTGTGCCTCGGTCAGAGATGATAGATACCGGCACGCCATGATCTCTGACAATCTCTCAGATATAAACTCGAGCCAGCTGCTTGGAAGAATAGGTAGTCATCCCTATCCACAATCACCCAAACTGCATCAAACTTTCGCTGAGTCCGTGGAAGTCTAACAACGAAATCCATAGTGATACTCTCCCATTTCCACTCTGGAATCTCTAACTTCTGCATCAATTCACCCGGTCGCTGATGCTCATACTTCACCTGTTGGTAATTTAGACATCTAGCACATACTCTACTATGTCATTCTTCATCCTCCTCCACCAATAATGCTACCTCAAGTCCTGATACATCTTCACGATACCCGGATGAATAGAGTACCGTGAGCTATGAGCCTCCTGAAGAATCAACTCACGCAAACCATCAACATTAGGCACACATAACCTGCCCTGTATCCTCAATGCACCATCATCCCCAATAATGACCTCCTTAGCATCACCGTGCTGGACTATGTCCTTAAGGACAAGCAGATGAGGGTCGTCATACTGACGCTCCCTGATACGATAATAAAGAGATGACCGAGAGACCACACAAGACAATACTCGACTCGGCTCAGAAATATCCAATCTCACAAACTGGCTGGCTAAGGCCTGAACATCCATCGCCAAGGGCCTCTCTACTGCTGATAGATAAGCTAAACTCCCCAAACTCTCTGCCCGATGACTCAAAGTATCGGCCACCATATTGGCCTTCCCCGGGTGATACAAGATGGTGATGTCATAATCCTTAAGCAGCTCTAACCACCTCATCTGACACAAATTAAGATCCTTCTGCTTGAACAAATGCTGCAAACTACGGTGATCAGTGTAGATCTCACAAGGAACGCCATACAAATAATGCCGCCATATCTTCAAGGCATGAACAATAGCTGCTAGCTCAAGGTCGTGGATAGGGTAGTTTTTTTCATGAACCTTCAGTTGTATAGATACGTAGGCAATTACCCTACGGTCCTGCATCAACACTGCGCCGAGGCCAACTCGCGACGCATCACAATAAACTGTATAAGACCCCAAACCTGAAGGCAGTACCAATACTGGGGCTTTAGTCAAAGCTGTCTTGAGCTTCTAAAATTTCTCCTCACACTCCTCTGTCCACCTGAACGGAGCACCCTTCTGGGTCAGCCTGGTCATAAGTGCTGCAATAGAAGAAAATCCCTCAACAAATCGGCGGTAGTACCCTGCCAAACCATGAAAGCTCCGGATCTCTGTAGCTGAGGACGGTCTGGGCCAACTATACACTACTTCCACCTTCTTCAGATCCACCTTGATCCCCTCACTCGACATAATATGACCCAACAATTCCATGGAATCTAATGAGAACTCACATTTTGTGAACTTTGCATATAACTTCTTTTCTCTCCAAGTCTGAAGCATTGTCCTCAGGTGCTGCTCATGATCCTCATGAGTCCAGTAATACATTAGAATGTCATCAATAAATACAATGACGAAAGAATCAATATAGGGCCGGAACACACTGTGCATCAGGTGCATAAAGGATGCTGAGGCATTAGTCAGTCCATATGATATCACAAGGAACTCGTAATGGTCATACCGAGTCCTGAAAGAAGTCTTCGAGATATCTGGCTCCCAAATCTTCAACTGATAATAACCTGAATGGAAGTCAATCTTGGAAAACACTTTGGCACCTTGTAGCTGATCAAACAGGTCATCAATACAAGGAAAAGGATACTTGTTCTTCACTGTGACTTTGTTCAACTGGCGATAATCAATACACATACGCATAGAACCATCCTTTTTCTTTACAAACAAGACAGGAGCACCCCAAGGTGACACACTGGGCCGAATGAAGCCCTTATCAAGCGATTTATGTAGTTGTTCCTTCAACTCCTTCAACTCAGGAGGGGTCATACGATAAGGAGGAATAGAGATGGGCTGAGTGCCCGGCAACAAATCAATGCCAAAATCAATGTCTCTGTCGAGCGGCATGCCCGGAAGATCAGCTGGAAACACATCAGGGAAATCCCTCACTACTGGGACTGACTCAACTGCAGGGGTATCAATAATGACATCTCTCACATAGGATAGATACGCGTCACACCCCTTCTCAACCATTCGCCGAGCTTTAAAAAATGAAATAACTCTGCTGGGGTGTAATCTATGGTACCCCTCCACTTTAATCGCGGTAAACCTGGCATAGCCAGTGTCAAAATCTACCATGGTGAGCAATAATAAATCGACTCTGGTCTCAAAACCACTAATAACAATCAAACACAACCGATATACGCGGTCCACAACAAAAGAATCTCCCACAGGAGTAGACACATAAATAGGGAAACTCAAAGAATCCCGAGATACGCTCAAATGCGGGGAAAAGTAAGATGACACATAATAATAAGTGGAGCATGGATCGAATAAAATGGATGCATCCCTACGACAGACTAGAATAATATATGTAATGACAGAATCAGAAGCAACGGCCTCTGTACGGGCAGGAAGGTCATAGTATCTAGCCTGGCCTCCCCCTCTAGGGCGACCTGTACCTCCCCGACCTCCACCTCGAGCTGGCTGAGCAGGTAGAGTGGCAGCTGGTGCTATAATCATAGCCTGAGGACCTGGTGGAGCACGCTATGGCTGAGAAGTCTATGGTGGTTCACCCCTCCTAAGTCTGGGGCAATCCCTAACCATATGGCGAGTGTCTCCACACTCAAAACAAGCTATAGGAGGACGTCGCGGCTGTGGCTGACTCGGGCCAGGTCTGCTAGATTGACCGCTAGAAACTCCCCGTGTAGGAGGCACACTGGATACTGGCGGTGTATAATACGACTCCTGAGGTCTAGGAGGAGTTGGAATACCACTGGTAGCTGGAAGAGCATAATGGATGGGGCGACTCACATTACCCCTACCACGACGATCCGTAGCTGGGGAACAGGCACCAGAATAATGGCCAGACTCTCGAGACCTCTTGGCCTCTCTCTCCTCCCTATCCCAAGCAAGTATGCCCTCCACTCTCCTAGCAATACTCACCACCTGCTGGTACATGATATCCATCTCTAACTCCCGGGCCATGCTAGTCCTAATGCTTGGAATGAGTCCCTCAATAAACCGACAAACCCTCTATCAAAGTGTAGAAACCAGGGCGGGTGCATGTCTAGCCAAGTCACTAAAACATACCGCATACTCAGAAACAATCATAGTACCCTGGCGCAACTGCTCAAACTCCGCGCGCCATGCGTCCCTGAGGCTCTGAGGGACATACTCTCTCAATTAATAGACGAAAAACTGAGTCCATGTAAGGGAAGCTACCTCAGCCGGACTGTCCAACTCATAAGTAAGCCACCACTGATAGGCTGCTCCTCTAAGCTGAAATGTTGTGGAAGAAACCCCACTCGACTCTACTATGCCCATAGTACGGAGGATACATTGGCACTCATCTAGAAATCCCTGAGCATCTTCTGTCACTAAGCCACTGAATGTAGGAGGGTGGTACTTCTTGTATCTCTGAAGCCGCTGCCGTAACCTCGGGCTGACTGGGGCTACAAGTGGCACCGGTATAACTTCTGGAATCTGATCAACCTGAACCACCTACTCTGGGGTGCGGGCAGCGGGAGTCTGTGCTCCTCTCCTGGCCGGAGATGTGGCTGCAGCAAGGGGAATCAACCATGTCTATGCTAGAGAGCTGTACATGCTCATGAACTGTGCAAGGGTCTCCTGAAGAGTTGGAGTAGTAGTAGTAGGCGTCTCAGGTGCCTTTGCTCCGATGGGAGCTACTGGTGGCTCCTCTGTAGCAGCTCTCCCGGGTGCTCTAGCTGCACCACGTGGGCGTCATCTGCCTCTACCGCGGTCTCGGCCTCTGGCGGCTCTAGCAGGGGGCGTGAGTACCTGGTCATCTCCGGTAGCACGTGTCCTCACCATCTCTGAGAGAATGGAAGACAAAAGTTTAGAATTTCGAAGTTAATAATCTCGCAAGACAAGGAATTAAATGAAGTGGAATTTTCCTAACAGTTCCATAGCCTCCCGAAGATAAGTATAGACGTCTCCATACCGATTCGTGAGACTCTAATAAACCGTCTTCTGATTCACGATACTTATGAACCTAGAACTCTGATACCAACTTGTCACGGCCCAATTTCCCCCTCCGTAAGACGTCGTGACGGCACCTAGTTGCTAAGACTAGGTAAGCCTAATAAATAACAGAAATAAAGCAATAATTGCATAGCTAAACTTCAATAGATACTATATAATGGTGGAATGCCGCTCGGCATGTATGACTAAAACCAAAACTCGAATATACACAATATTTCCCAAAACCCGATATCACGAGTCACAAGCTCTATGAAAAACTGTCTAACTGTCTCCTATACATAGTCTAAAGATATAAGGAGGGAAAATAGTATAAAGGACAGATGCAGACTCCTAGGATCTGCGGGCGCGTGCAGATGTATATTGAAGTCTCCGGTAGGCTGTTGTGGCTGCACTAATAATGAGGCGGACGAGAGGTACCTGGATCTGCACACGAAAAACATGTGCAGGACGATCGTGAGTACACCACAATGGTACCTAGTAAGTGCCAAACCTAACCTCGGTCGAGTAGTGACGAGGTCAGGTCAGGGCCCTACTGGAACATACATATATATAATAAAGCAGAACAAAGGAGATATCACAATAATAAAAAATAAAATGTAACAAAGAACGAATCATGGAAAAACTCAGCTCAGAACACAACAGTTCAACAGGGGGATCTCCCGAGATACCGTCTCCTACTCCCAAACGTAAATGTGCAGGGGGATCTCCCGGAATACCGTTCCGTAGTCCCAAAGTAAATATGCAAGACAAGGGGATCTCCCGGAATATCGTTCCGTAGTCACAAAGTAAGTATGCAGTACGGGGGGATCTCCCGGAATATTATTCCGTAGTTCCAAAGTTAATATGTAGCCAAACAACAAGATTAAACAATCATGGCACGGAGGCTTACAATTTATCCTAAGTATAAGTTAAGGAAGCCAGGTAAAACCACTAAACATGCTGCACGTAGTTCAAGTAAGCAGTTAAGGCAAGTAGGCATATTTTCCTAGTCTAATCAGTATGCTACACAAGCTAATGAGTCAAATAAGAGGAAGAACAAGTTGTGCTTTAATGAAAATCCGGTTTTTCAACAAATAGCCCGTGTACATACTCGTCACCACACATACACGACACTCATATAACAATAATAGTACTAGTCCTAAGGGGAGTTCCCCCACACAAGGTTAGGGAAGCCACTTACCTCGAACCAAGCTCAAATCAATCCGAAATTACGCTCTTTCCACGAATATCCGAATCTGAATGGCCCAAATCTAGCCAAAACCAATTACATAACATAAATATAACTACAAGAAACTAATCTAACGAACGAAAGCAAAGTTAAAGCAAGAAATTGGAAAATCGCTCAAAATGTTTCCCCGGGCCCACATCTCAAAATGTCACCAAATACAAACACCCATTCACTCATGAGTTCACTCGTACAAAAGTCATCCAAAACCAATGCCTAAATCCCACTGAAAACTCAGATTCTTGGTTGGAGAACTTTTCACCCATTTTCCCAACTTCTTCACTCAAATTCCTTAATTAGATGAAGAATACAACAATAGATTAATGAAATATGATCAAAATCGAGTTAGGAATAGTTACCCAATAGTTCTCCATGAAAATCTCTCGAAATTTCGCCTTCTATCGAGCTCCAAATCAAATTTTGTGATATAAACTTCAAATCCTCGAAATTGCCCTTTTCTTCCCAGCGATTATCGCTTCTGCGATCCCAAGACCATATTTGCAGTCCTGCACCTGCGGCTAGTACTCCACATCTGTGAGTTTTCATTACACTCCAGAGTCGGCACCTGCGATCAGAGGTCGCACCTGCTACCCATTGTCACTTCTGCGGTACCAGACCTCTCCTGCGTCCCCTTACTCGCATCTGCGTGCATCGCAGATGCGAAACTCACCTCGCACCTGCAATCCCAGACCACCTTCCCATATCTGCTTCTGCGCTTGGTCGTCTACAAATGTGGCCCCGTACATGCGGTTCCCCCACCGCTGGTGCGAAAACATCAGAATCAGCACACCAGAAAAATCATCTAAGTCCAAGTTTTCACCCGTTAAGCACCCGAAACTCACTCGAGGCCCTCGGGACCTCAGCCAAACATACTAACCACTCCTAAAACACCATACGAACTTAGTCGAGCCTTCAAACCACATCGAACAACCTCAAAAATACGAATTATACACGGATTCAGGCCTAATGATGTTTGAACTTCCAAATTCTACCAACGACGTCGAAACATAACAAATCTCGTCCGAATGACCTCAAGTTTCACACAGAAGTCACAAATGACACTACGAATCTACTCCAACTTTTGGAATTATATTCCGGGACTGATATCAAAATTTCCACTACCGACTAAAATCACCAAAATTTTACTTTTCGCCAATTCAAGCCTAATTCTACTGCGGACCTCCAAAGTGAAATATGGACACACTCCTAAGCCCAAAATCACCCAACGGAGCTAACGAAACCGACAAAACTCTATTTTGGAGTTGTCTTCACACAGTTCCAGCTACGGTCCAAATTCAAGCCCAATTACCCGCTCAGTTTTCCCCCTTTACCCCAGCCCACTCTCACAATCCGACCTAGATCCCTCTTTAGACTAAAACGACCCCGTTTTTATCACTTCTAATCCTTGCCCTCCATCTCCTTTGATCCAAGGGCCAGGAACTCCTCATCCAACCCCATAAAGTTGTCCTAACAGACCCCGTAAACCCTATAACCCCCTCAATTTTCACATTTCTCACCCCTGTTAATTCTCTCACCCTTAGCCGCCACCAAAAATCATAGCCACTGGCGGCACCACCACGAAAACACCCCAAATCTTCACCTTACAATCTCCAGCCTCCCCTCATCACTAATTCCCTACTAGTTTCCCCAAAATCCTCACCAAGGCCGTCGAATCTCAAATCTAAAATTATCGAGACCCTAATTCATCTCCTTTCCTGATTCCTCTTGTTTTTAGCCCGTTTGAGGTCGAAATGTGCACTAATCGACTCCACTATTGAGTACCACAGATTGTGGGTATTTCTACTTAGTCTAAAGGCCCGTAACCCGGTCAACCTCGTAGTTCACTCTTATCTTGCTTTGCCTCCTCTTTTTCGGACAGTAGGAGATATTGCCACACACAACACTGTCTCACATGGAGATTCGGCTAGTATTCGTGTGGCAATTTCTCTATCTCGTTGGAGTTCTGTATTTTTCTCTTGGCTGGTTGATTTTTGTTGCAATAGGTATATCAGCATCTCATCATATCATATTTGTTTTTGTTTCGTTGATAAAGAACAGATGGTTAATCAGCATTATAGTTGAAAAATATGTGTGTTTGTTTAACCTTGTCTCAACTAGATAGTTTAGCTCATGAATTAATTTAATTACTTGTTAGATTTTGCATTTGGCTAGGTAATTACTTGTTTGAATGTCAGCATCCGTAGGTTAGTCATTAATCACTAGTAAAATTATTTTAAATTTTCAAAGTAGTTGTTGAATATGAAGATTAGATAGTCAGTTGTTGTGGTCCTTAAATGGCATATTTATTTAATTGACATGTTTAGTTATTTGGTAATTCATGGTTGGTGTGTGTTTGTTAGATTATTATTTAGTTTAGGCATATTTAATTGTGGTTAATGTTGTTAAGAGAAATAGGCAGTAATTTTGGCTAGGAGAATGTAAGTGTTGAGGTAAAAGGAACAAGTTTAAAAGAAATTTTATTAACAGGAACTTGAGGAGGTTAATTGGAGAATCATTTTGAGAATCTTTCTGTTATTTGCTGAGAAAGTTCTAGAATAGAGTAGAAAGGTTTAAAATGCAATAAGACAAGAGAATTAAATCAGAAATTGGGGTTGAAAGGGGTAAAATACAAAAGTTAAAGAGTTGAAAAATAAGAAGAATATCTGAAAAAGGGACAGTTGTCCAAATCTGTTAGAGAAAAGATGTCTTTTTTCCTTATTTTCAGGCATGGATACATTTCCAGATGATTCCCTTTTCTTTGCATATAAGGCACACACTCTCCTTGACTTACACACGATTTTTTACTCACAGAATTCACTCACATTCATCTCTGAATTCACACACACACTCATTAATAAAATTCCCTGTCATACACATACACACACCTACAGAACATCTGAAAAAGCATTCTGAAAATTCAAAGAAAAGCATTCTAAGCTCTGAAACACAAACGTTCAAAAGCCAAAACAAGGTTATAAAATAAAGTAAGCTACAAGGATGATTTCTGAAAACTTTTCGAAGTTGTAATTGTTTTGTTCTTCCATATTTCTGGGTGTTCTAAAGCTATCTGGTCAAAAGAAGCTGTCGATTTCACTGTCCGTGTGTGGCTGAACTTCATTTCTCTCATCTATTGCTTTTATTTGGCTCGCTTAGTGTTTTCTCTGCTCAACTAGGTCTGTTCCAAGATTCTTTGTATTATATTATATCAAATGACCAGCAATGCTTATATTCTTGTTTGATTTCTGTGTATCTGTTTGTTGCTATCCTAATGTGTAGTTTAATGAGCATTTTATTTCAATTTGGATGAAAACAATGAAGTAGCTCGAAATATAACACTTATATGGATCAATTTGATATCTATGGTCAATAATCATATGTCATTAGTTGTTAAATCATTTGTTAGTCTTGAATGAGGTTGAAGTTTTGTTAACATTCTACAGATTTAGTTGTAATTCAAACAGAAGGTTATCATATATTCTATGTATGAAACAAGTAAATTGGGGAAGCAAAAAAGCTGTTGTTACTGATTACATGGATATAGTTTGCAGATCTGACCACTAGTTGGCCAGATTAGTAAACTGTAAAGCTAAGGAGTGAAATTGAAGTCACTGGTGGAAAGAAGTTTAAGCTGAAGATTAATTATGTCCTGTTTAGGCTAGCTATTATTGATTTCTCCATATTAGAAAATATTTATGTCCGTTATCATCTTTGAAAATTGTAATTGAGATGACCAGAACCGTAATTTCTATTGATATTTGTTGT
The DNA here is from genome assembly GCF_000390325.3 of Nicotiana tomentosiformis. Lineage (NCBI taxonomy): Eukaryota > Viridiplantae > Streptophyta > Magnoliopsida > Solanales > Solanaceae > Nicotiana > Nicotiana tomentosiformis. Next base: position 135,179,506 of record NC_090815.1, on the reverse strand, counting down.
ACTTAATTCTTGTTTTGTATGAAAAATTGGATCTAGTCAGGCGTACTAATCTATTCTTAAAAGCAGCCGTTCTTGCAATTGTTTGTCTGGCCACATATTATAATCAAGGCCATGGCTTTTCCTTTGAGTTATACAAAATTGGGCTTCCAGTCCGGTGTTACATCCCGCATTTTCGTACGATAAAGTTTCGTCGTAAGTTAATCGACGCAAGTTCGGAAATGAAATTATTTCGTGATTATAAGCATTATGCTATTTTAAACAAGTGATGAGTAAATTAGTGAAGGTGAGAGGGTAAGCAAATCGAAGAAAATGAATTTCGTCAAATTTTGACATTTTGGGATAAAATATGGCCCGAGTTAAAATACTCGATATTTATGGACTAGTACCATACAAGGTACCACATGACCATGATAGTGAGGTGTATAAGGTATGCTAAAAATAAGCAATATTATAAGTAATTTGGGATAATTATTAATTATGTGGGTAATTAGGTAATTATTGGTTTAATGGGAGATTAATCATGTAATTAAGGATTTATGGATTATTAATAAGTGGGGACAAAGGCCCCCACGTGGCAGCCCATGAAATGATTAATAAAGTCACCAAGTGACTCATATGATATGAAGAAAGGTGGCACATATTTGAGGGGTTCTTGGCTAAGTCATCACCCACTAAGATAAGTTCTCTTTTGTTATATAACTATACAAGCTCTCATAACCAATTGTTACTGTTTTCATTCCTTATCCAAAAGAGGTAGCTGCTAATACTTTAGTGTTAAAGACATTAGATGGATTTCCAAAAGTATCGTTTCCCTACATTTAATAAAGAATTTAATTTTGGAATCTTGTGTCATACTTTTGGTTGGCAATACTATGTTATTGAAGTTAGTTTTGCCTAGATGTTCCTATCAATTGAGAGATTGGAGCATACAGATTTTTTCCTACTTCGATCCAACGATTATGTATTGTCGCAATTGTCGTGTGTTAGAGGGATTGTCAAGATAATTGGCTCAAGTATGTTGAGGCTATCCCTTCTTTATTTTTGGTATGATCTATACGACACGAACGAAACGAGCAAATACACAACTTTCATAAATGACTCTATTCATAGAAATACTAGAGATGCTTATGTTCTTGATTCCCCATGTGTCATATTATTTTATCATCTGTTCATGGGTCTCAAAAATACGTAAGTTGGTAAATTTTATTTTATGATATTAATCAGAGGCATAATGGTCTTATGACGTACCGAGAGATTTTATTAACGTATTTCATATGCATTTCATGCATTTATACATGAACATTGACCCATGACCAGATGACGTTATATACACGTATATATATGTATGTATATGTATATGGGATATGGGAATGGTTATGGTGTTATATACACACCACCACCTGATCAGCTTGTATACGTTGATGATTTTGCCCACGGTGGCCGAGATGATATGATGGGATGCCCTCAGAGGCCTGATGATGTTATAAAACATATACCTATGCACGACATGAGATTCATACGCATATGCATGACACTATAATTATTTCATGATTTACAGAGTTATCCAGACTTATAAGTTGAGTCATTTACTCTATATTTCTTCCATGTCTGTTATGTACTTATTTATGGGCCTTACATACTCGGTACACTATTCGTACTGACGTCTTTTTTACCCGGGGATGCTGCGTTTCATGCCTGCAGGTCCCGATAGACAGGTCGAGAGACCTCAAAGTAGGCTATCAGCTCAGCGGAAGATGTTGGTGCGCTCCATTTGCTTCGGAGTTGCTTGTTTGGTTAGTATGATTTAGACGTGTATTGTTTGGTATGGCGGGACTCTGTCCCGACCTTTATGAAAATTATGTATTCTTAGAGGCTTGTAGACAGATGTCGTGTACGTGAAAGATTGTACGGCCTATGTTTTGAGTTTATAAATGATTATGTTGGCCTATTAGGCCCGTACGTCACATGTATATAATGATGTAGTAAGAAAGATACGTTACGTTGGTACTCGTTTGAGTAAGGTACTGGGTGTCCGTCGCGGCCCATCAGTTTGGGTCGTGACAAAAGTGGTATCAGAGCAGTTATGTCCTAGGGAGTCTACAATCCGTGTCTAGTAGAGTCTTGTTTATGGGTGTGTTGTGCACCACACTTATAAGCAGGAGGCTATGGGGCATTTAAGACCGTCACTCTTTATTCTTACTCTAGATCATGTGTTAGAGCTCACTTATAAGAATTCAAACTCCTAGCTTCTATTTCATTAGTAATAAGACGATACCTACAGTTGGTATGAGATTGAATGTTGCTATGGAAGAGTTAAGTCAGAGGGACTCGATTTTCATGATGTTTATGATGAATAAATGTAAGGTCTTCAGTAGATCATGTGTGTACTAAGATGTGTAAGCCTCTTGATTAGGAGCTTTAAGGCAAGAATATGTATCCACCTTTATGGTGAAAGACAATGAGTGATTCAGAAGATAAATACAAGTTTCAAGAAGTAAAAGAAGCAAGATGAAGAAGGGTACGGGGTACCTAGTTAATAAAGATTATCATTATTTGCCATTCATGGAGGGAGATATAAGCATTTTGAGTTACTTTCAATAGTCACAAATGTATGTATAATCGGCCACACCGATCTCAGTTATGTCCTATGGGAGCTAACAAACATAGTTTAAGAGAAGGACGAGTTATCAAGATACAACTGGGGATAAAGTAACCCAAAATAGTGGATGGATTGGTAAAGTTAGTTGACATTTCCGAAGGATAGTGCAAACGTGGTAATGGATCTCCTTGTGAGACATCTCGATGGTGCACCCTAAAATACTACAGCTAGATATGAGTACTACAAATATAAGCACTGGAAGCCTGGAAGGGATAAATATTACCTTAGTGTGGCTCCCATCTCTGAAAGAAAGAGAATGCTAGGCAATTCGAGGAGCCAATGGATGGACCAAGATGGGCTAAAAGAAAAAGAATGTTTTGTTCGAGTTTTCGGAATAAAGTGATTGGCAGAAATGTTAGCAAGAAATAAGAAGAGAATTAATGGAGCATTATGAGTAAGACGTGATACATGGATGACAACGGTAGATCAAAAAATATGACAGTATTACAGAGTCTATAGTCAAGTGAAGGGAAATACAAGAAGTGACAAGCCTTGAGACAACAAAAGAGTATAGGACATAACGTCATATCCTCACTTTGAGAAATAAGTTCGTGACTCTAACACGACTACCAGAAGGAAAAGTTAGACCTCAGAATAATTGCAATTAGTATGGGCTGGTGAACAAGATAAACTAAACATGAATTAGGGGCTGAGTGATTTGATAGTGGTCAGCATCATGAGAATTTCGAATTTGCATTGCGGCGATAATAAAATGGACAACAGAAGACGATTCATGAGAAATTAAGAGAATGGTCATTCAGGAAGATGCTTCCCTAAAGCAAGCAATATAAACAAAGTTAATCTTAAGGGATTGTATGTGCCTGTTGCACTAAGTATCACCATTGCGAGTAAGGGAATTTGTTGTCCTTGGTACAGAAGGATTGCCACAAGGTGAGTAAGGGTCATTGATGTTGTGAAACGACGCCAAAGATGAAGAGGTAAAACATCTATAGATAGATCCTCGTGGCTTCAGCTCTTAGTACTCCCTTAAAGGGGGGAATATGGAGTGATGTGGCATTAAGTTGGAATTAAGTGGTTCTAGTGATTATGGAATGGTAAAGGAAGAATGCGATAAAAAATGAAAAAGAGATGAGATTGCACTTATCCAAATCCTACAGATATTCTACTATTCCAGAACATTATGCAAGCATGATGTCAAGGAAAGGAAGTCAAGGTTTATGCCCGGGATGTTATTGATAAGTAAGGAACCAGTGCAAGATGTAAGTTAAGGCAAAGGAAATAACCCAATAAAGATTACGCGGAGTAATGATATGAGAATGGGCCAACAAGTACTTAGTAGTTGATTTAGGAAGAGCCTAGTTATGTCTAGTCAAGAGGATACAGACAAATCAGCAGGTCGTGCAAGATAAATATAGTAAAACCCAATATAGTGAATTCAGCCCCGCAGTTATGACATTTTAATACTTGAGAAATATTCAGATAAGGAGTAGGGGTAGTTAAAGGTACCGTATGAGTATTATGGAAATAAAAGAGAATGCCACTGGAAGACTTTCAAAATATCAGTTTAGAAGCAGCCCTACAAGCATAAGGGCATGAAGGTAAATAACTACGGATAATTATAGGCAAGGAATGATATCAAAAGGCCCGCCGAGTATACGATGTAATAAGCTCGTAGATTTACAAGAGTCAGAGGGTCCTCCCAAAGTACTACAACGAAAGACTAGTTGAGGAAATAAGAGAGAAGGCTTCAACCTAAGCACAAGTGACCTAAAGAGGAAATGGTCTTGTAACAAAAGTCTCACTACAAAATTGTATGCACTCCAAAATAAAGTGGCACCTACCATGGCTAATGAGCGGGGAGTAAAACCAAAAGTAATATTCGAGACCATATGAGTTGCATAAAAATTTCGGCATGCGTGAGAACTCAGATAAGTTAAGTATGCACGCAACAAGGGGGAAAAAGACCAGGAAAAGAAATTGCTTACGTTTGAAGAAAGCTGAAATGGAACGAAAGGAATTATTCGATTAATGATCAGCCATAGAAGACTCCGGTATAAGTTAAAAGAAGGAATTGGGTCCAGGTCATAGACAAATGATAGAATCATTAGAAGATTGTATCATGGGTTTCCATAGCATCCGTGAACGGCTAAACATAATAACTAATACCATGAGCCGCAGATCACGAGATAGCTTAAGCCTACATAAAGGCTGATCAGAAGAAGGAGGAAACTAAAGAGTTACATTAACAAAGTAAATCAGGAATCTGATTATTGGACTCGAAATTTTTTAGAAATCGTGATTGAGCACATTACAGGGTCACTCTTAATATCAGAGGTACAAGAGGGATAGTACAACAACCATATTCTATAACGGCCCAAAGATAAGGCCGGTTAGAAAAGTACCAACCTCCTAAGAAGTCAGTACGAAGCTCCCACCGGATTGTGTATGCACCAGAGGTGCAAGTATTATAATAGAGCTTCAAGTTATTGACGTGAATTATACCTATGTGGAAGGGAGGTCATGAAAGAGATAGAAGATACGATGCGAGATTTTAAGGTAAGTAAGGTAAAGGTGAACAACGTACAAGATACTTAAAGGCAGAAGATCGTGAATAGTCCATGTTTCGGATAGAAGGCTAGAAGCACTGGGATTCAATATCCAAGAATGATAGCATCATTGTCAGTGGCGAGAGATCTAGTCAAGAGAGTAAAGAAGAATATAAGACAATGCGATGTCTCGCTCGATGTTCCACAAAGAACGTAAGGAAATCTATGGTGCAAGCAAGTTGAAAAGAGGTTGTGAGTAGTATAAATGGATATGTGTAAGTGGAAAACTAAAGTATGGTAAAGCGATAAGGTTTTAGGAAGTCAGGAATAAGGATAAGAAAGGGCGAGTGAGAAGGTGACGAGAATGGATAGGTCCTCACGATTAAGCCCATGAAAACAAGAAGAGCTGATGGTTTCTCTAAGTTATACAAAGCTCAGTATAGCCTGAATGAACTCAAAGGAGTCTAAGACTAATGGCATTTAGAAGAAATGGAATGCTGCCCTGGTAGTAGAATGAGGGTGTAATTGTGATGGATAAAGGATGACGTTTGGCCTTCGATTGAGTAATCACTTGAAGAGGATTTCATGAATTATACAGGATTAAAATACCCACGTAAGGTGAATCACATTGGGATACTATGAAATACGATTATAGAAGTATAGTATCGCCCCTAGGTGGATCAATCTAATTACTCCAGATGTCCCCAATGAGACGTGAGCCTTAGCGGTAGGATTACATAGGAGGCCAAGTTATTGGTATTAAGATGAATCAACAATGGATGTACAAAGGTCACAAAGTATGAGATGAGATTAGGCCGTCATTATTAAGATGAACAATAATGAGGGGGCACTAAAGGACTTAGCTTATTGCATATAGAATAAGCAACGAAAGTAACCTGGAGTTCGATAGTAGCCCTCAATAACGATAAGTCGAAGTAAGAGTTATGGTATAATAAGACCTACCTAGATACATTAAAGTCATACGAATAGATAAACGGATCTATGAAATAAGGTATAACAATATTCATAAGTTCGACAAAGTACCAAGCGAAGAACTTCAGTATACTTATAGATGCCAAGAGGGACATCTTATCAAGCTCCGTATATGTTCACAAAGTGAGGCCTAAAGGTTGGCTAAAAGCTGGAGGAAAAAGGAGAGAAGGTCGCATAGGCGTACTTACAAGGTTAGAGTCGTACATGCTGCATGATAGAAGGTAGAAACAGTTTCGAGATTGGAAGGATTCCGACTACAAGTCGTGGTGTGAGAAAGAAGCTTAAAGGGGGGAATGCCCTGGACCTTAAAATTATTCACAGAACAGTTGCTTAGATGGCAAGGAAAGTACTAAAGTATTCAGAGGACATAAGTTATGAAAATGATAAGTATATCAGTCAACATTCGAGGACGAATGTTTCAAATGGGGGGATGATATTACATACTGCATTTTTGTACGATAAAGTTTCATCGTAAGTTATTCTACGCAAGTTCGGAAATGAAATTATTTCGTGATTATAAACATTATGCTATTTTAAACAAGTGATGAGTAAATTGGTGAAGGTGAGAGGGTAAGCAAACCGAAGAATATACCCGGTATTTATGGAATAGTACCATACAAGGTACCACATGGCCATGATAGTGAGGTGTATAAGGTATGCTAAAAATGAGCAATATTTTAAGTAATTTGGGATAATTCTTAATTATATGAGTAATTGGTTAATTATTGGTTTAATAGGAGATTAACCATATAATTAAGGATTTGTGGATAATTAATAAGTGGGGACAGAGGCTCCCACGTGGAAGCCCATGAAATGATTAATAAAGTCACCAAGTGACTCATATGATATGAAGAAAGGTGGCACATATTTGAGGGGTTCTTGGCTAAGTCATCACCCACTAAGATAAGTTCTCTTTTGTTATATAACTCTACAAGCTCTCATAACCAATTGCTACTGTTTTCATTCGTTATCCAAAAGAGCTAGCTGCTAATACTTTAGTGTTAAAGACATTAGATGGATTTCCAAAAGTATCGTTTCCCTACTTTTAAAGAAGAATTTCATTGCAGAATCTTGTGTCATACTTTTGGTTGGAAATACTATGTTATTGAAGATATTTATTCCTAGATGTTCCTATCAATTGAGAGATTGGAGGATACAGATTTTTCCCTACTTCGATCCACCGATTACGTATTGTCGCAATTGTCGTGTGTTAGAGGGATTGTCAAGAGAATTGGATCAGGTATGTTGAGGCTATCCCTTCTTTATTTTTGGCATGATCTATACGACACGAACGAAACGAGCAAATACACAACTTGCATAAATGACTCTATGCATAGAAATACTAGAGATGCTTATGTTCTTGATTTCCCATGTGTCATATTATTTTATCATCAGTTCATGGGTCTCAAAAATACGTAAGTTGGTAAAGTTTATTTCATGATATTAATCAAAGGCATAATGGTCTTATGACGTACCAAGAGATTTTATTAACATATTTCATATGTATTTCATGCATTTATACATGCACATTGACCCATGACCAGATGATGTTATATACGCGTATATATATGTATGTATAGGTATATGGGATATGGGAACGGTTATGGCGTTATATACGCACCACCACCTGATTAGTTGGTATACGTTGATGATCTTGCCCACGGTTGCCGAGATGATATGATGGGATGCCCTCAGAGGCTTGGTGATGTTATGAAACATGTACCTATGCACGACATGACATTCATACGCATATGCATGACACTATAATTATTTCATGATTTACAGAGTTATCCAGACTTACAGGTTGAGTCATTTACTCTATTCTTCCATGTCTGTTATGTACTTATTTATGTGCCTTACATACTTGGTACACTATTCGTACTGACGTACTTTTTTCCTGGGGATGTTGCGTTTCATGCCCGCAGGTCCCGATAGATAAGTCGAGAGATCTCCAAGTAGGCTATCAGCTCATCGGAAGATGTTGGTGCGATCCATTTGCTTCGGAGTTTCTTGTTTGGTTAGTATGATTTAGATGTGTATTATTTGGTATGGCGGGATTCTGTCCTGACCTTTATGAAAATTATGTATTCTTACAAGCTTGTAGACAGATATTGTGTACGTGAAAGATTGTACGGCCTTGTCGGCCTATGTTTTGAGTTTATAAATGATCATGTTGGCTTGTTAGGCCCGTATGTCACGTGTATATAATGATGTAATAAGAAAATACGTTACGTTGCTACTCGGTTGAGTAAAGTACCAGGTGCTGTCGCGGCCCATCGATTTGGGTCGTGACATCCGGCCCACTTATAATTATACACGACTTCTTAGGATTTGAATACACATCAAGTGATAGACACTGTTTCACCCCTAGTGTTTTATTAGTTAAATTATTTCTTTTTTTTAACTGTATACGTTCATCCAGAAACACTCCCATAATGTATAACTTTTCACATGTAGTCTTGAACTTAAGAAACTGTTGAACATTTATAGTTTTGCTCTAGGCATGTTTAAATAAATCATCGTGACTATGTGTACGGTTCCCGTGGCATGGTCAAGATACGTAAACCCCAATTCAAGTATGCGTTTCACCCGACTCGACTACAACTTCAAATAATAATAATAAATATGTTGTAAATCAAGGGTGCGTTTCACATGGCACGATTTGCAATATGTACAAAAACAACGAGTGCGCGACATCGCGACTTGTTCAAATAAATTTTATAAACACTAAAAGCAGTTTAAATAAGTAATTAAAAGCGATATAGAAGCAATAACGCATAAAAGGTTTTAAACATGTAATAAATCGGATAATTAGGCCAATTATTAATTCTTGAGCAACCATGCTAAAACCACAGAACTCGGAAGTGCCTCACACCTTCTCCCAGATTAACAGAATTCCTTACCCGATATTCTGTGTTCGCGGACCATCAATAGAGTCAATTTCTTCGATTTGGGATTTTATAATAAGCCGGTGACTTGGGACACCATAATAATTATCCCAAGTGGCGACTCAAATTAAATAATAATTCCATTTTGAATAATATCACTTTAATTGAAAAAACTCCCTATTCTTCGTAAAAAGGAGGTGTGACAGCTCTGACGACTCTGTTAGGGACCAAACCCAGAATATCTGGTTCAGGGTTTAGAATTCGAGCTTAGAATAACTATTATACTTGGATTTTGTTTATTATCTGATATTACATGTTTGGGCCTAATGTGCTAATTGCCTCTTTTTACCGCTTTGATATTGTTTGAATTTTATATAAAACTATTGCGACACCCTTCTTTTCTCTGTGTCTTCTAAATATTCTGGTAAGTACACGTTGGCATGGCTTCTTTTCTATTAGAGTGTCACACCCTAATTTAGAATGAGGATCGAATCAGTTACAAAGCCGGATGGCCTTTTGGTTCCCGATACGTTTCCCCTCTCGGCTCGATTTGTTCGCTCGGGTAAGCCAGGTCTAGAAAACACACCCCATGATTCAAACCTAGAATAAAATAGCCTCATACCGGATCCCTAGTAGGAACATTTGTTTGCATCACGTGCATTTGAATTTGGGGACTCAACACAGGGGTTGGGTTTGTCTAGGACAGGTGTACCCAAACTAAAAGACCATCATGATGTATTTTTACGTGCTACTTGGGCATATGTTTCGGCTTGCATGTTAACCGACTTCTAGAATAGGGAAAGAAAATCAAGAAAACCAAGAGTGAGGTAGGAGAGAGTAAATTCACCCGGTTCTGAAAATTCAGGTATTTGAAAAATTCTGAAACTCTGCCGAAATTTTGAAAAAAAGAAAGAAAAAAAAGTCATTTCAAAATAAGCCAATATTTTCAAAACTCATATGTTTTCTGTTGTGTCAAAGCTTACCGAACTATGCGGGTTTGATTCTCACTGGATGTGAGATACGTAAGCAACCTTCATCGGGTTCGCCCTCGCTTTTGCAAAAATAATAAAAACTGAAATGCTGTAATTGGTTGTAAATAAAGTTAGGTGATGCCGTTTTTGACCAAACAACCAAAAATGTCCCGCCGGGACGCCGAAAGGCCGGGTTTTGCAAGAATAGCCAACTGTGGTCTTGTTTTCACATTTTAGGTCACTTAGCAAGCACAACCTTAAAATCTTCCCTTCCGAAGTGCTGAAGGGCCATATTTACAAAAGTAGCCGTGTTTTATTTTAACTTGGGTTTTGCAAAACTACTATTTTTGGTAAGTTTTGAAAATAATTTTTAACCAAGTCACCCCATTTAAAAATGTGCAGAATGAGCACTGTTCAAAATTTACTTGTGAGGGTTGTGGACCAGATCCTTTTGACACTCCACATGTGGTGGGAAGATTTGGGAAAATAAAGACGAGACCGAGTCAATCGGTACTTGGGGGCACTCACCGGACTATTAAAGATTCAACCTAGAAGTGATTTGATAGAGGCGCTAGTGTCATTTTGGGACCCAGCACACAATGTTTTTCACTTCTTAGATTTTGAGCTTACACTCACTCTGGAAGAAATGACAGGTTATGCCGGGAGTATAGAAGGATTGAGACATAAGTATCTGGTGTCTCCAAGGACCGTCACTCCCCACAAGTTTCTAGACTTACTGAAAATAAGTAGACAGATCAATACAGAAAGTCTGGCGGGTGGAATTTGCACCCTTCATTTTCTATACCAACGGTACGGGCATCAAGGGGGATTCGAAACCCAGAAAGTGGGAGGTGCATAAATGTTTTACCTTCATGGTGGCATTTCTATGCCTTTTGGTGTTTCCAAGGGAGGATGGTCACATTGACCTGCGCGTAGCCGGAGTTGTCCATGTTTTGACTACTCAGACCAAGAGTACTCTCGCACCTATGATCGTATCAAATATATTCCGAGCCCTGACATCCTGTAAGGCCGGAGCCAAGTTTTTTGAGGGGTGCAACTTGTTACTACAAATGTGGATGATCGAACACCGTTGTCACCGTCCCGGATAACATGAATTATGGTTCTATTGGGAAAAACTTCATCGAGGAGTTTGGTGTGTAGGTGACATGATTCATAATGCCAGAGGGAGCCAGGAATTGGATCACTCGCCTTCGTTCTCTAACTGCAGATCAGATAGAATGGACATTGGGTTGGCTCCTAGTTGATGAGATTATTCATATACCAGCCACTGGTCCCTACTTCCTTCTAATGGGTCTCCGCAGCATCCAACCATATGCCCCATACCGGGTTTTGAGACAACTTGGAAGATGCCAGGCAGTTCCCAAAGATGATGATCTTAGTTCTCATGTGGTTGAAATCCGTTAGGATTCTCAATTTCTCGAAGAGGTGGTCCGTCAAATTTGGAGTGTGTGCTAGTATTTTGGGGCAAACACCCGAGTACATGATTTGTCCAAGGGCGAGGTTTTACCTGTTTATATTGCTTGGTATGGAAAGAGAGTCACAACAAATGATGAATCCGTGAGTCAGCTAAAAGGCCCCATGTCCAGGAATTTGTCAATGCAACGCAAAAGTGGTGAGTTTGGTTAGCCAAAGAGAAGGAATACCAGGCCACCATAAGCAAATTAGAGAGTCAGGTCAGAAACATTAAATTTGAAAGTGGTTTGCAAGCTGCTGAAGGTGAGGGAGAAAAGAAAAGGTTAGCCCGGGAAAATGAATCCCTCCGAGCTCAACTCCGAGAAATGAAAATAGCCGCTGAAATGCTGGTGAGAAGTGAAAGAGACAAAAAAATCATGGGCAATTTAAGGCGAAAAGTGCATGACTATGTGGCCAACCTGACAAAGGTCGAGAAAGATTTGGAAAAAGCTCAGGCAAGGATGGTCCAGTTGGGGAAAGATGCAGAAGAACAAACAAGGATAGCTCGCTAGGCAAAGCAAAGTTACGACAGAGAAGTCGCAGTTCTGAAGAAAGAGTTATCCACTCTCCAAAATGAAATGGGTTAGCAGGTCAAAGACTTCAAGACAGAAAGAAAACACTATTATTCATTGATCAAAAAATTGGAAGAGAGTGTGCTAAGGTTGCAAGATCGAAACAATAGGGCCATGCAGGTAGTGGATGCCCGGGAATAACAAATTGGACGATTGCTCCAGGAGAAGGTTGCCATCAAACTTAGAATCAAAGAAATAGCCGACTACACTGCGATGAAATGCCACGAGTGTGAGAGTATGACTCGAGCTATGTTCTTTGCTTCATTGCTGTCTTTCGCTCGCCAGGTCATGACCGACATAGAGTTCCTTCAAGAAGAGCTTGCAACCGGGCCTGCGCCGAGACCGACTGATGTCCCGCGGGCCCCCGAATAACATTTGAGGCCTATCTGTGTTCTTGATTGTTCAGTCATTGAGTCTGTATTTGACTTTTTTCTCGCATCAAGTCTGTTTGTCCGTTCGTCCATTTCGAGTCTGTTGTTATTTTGCCCCGAGTCTGTATGTTTTTCTTTCAAGTCTGTTATCGATGTCTTCGAGTCTTAGTAAAGAAAAAACCAAAAAGATTTTGTTAATGAAATATTGAAAACCCCCAAAATTTTCTTTACTTTGATTTTTGCATTTATTCCCCTGAACTACGTAATGGTCTAATTCATGCGGCGTCATGATACGTAGGCAATCCCCATCGGATGCGATTGTAACGATCAGACTTGTCATTTTAAGAATTTACGCCCCGTTCAGTGACTTAAGGTCTCGAGCAGCTTCGCAATATGTATTATGACCCGCAGCTGTGGTCGAGTTTGATTTACTGAAGATTCGGAATTAAATTAAAAAAATAATCTTTAATTTGAAGCTTAAAAGGAAAGAGTTAACCGAAGAGTTGACTTTTGAGCAAACGATTCTAGAATAGAATTTTGATGATGTCAATAGCTCCGTATGGTTATTTTGGACTTAGGAGCGTGCCCGAAAAATTATTTGGATGTCCGTAGTGGAATTAATCTTGAAATGCCGAAAGTTGATTTTTTTGGAAAATTTGACCGGAGAGTTGACTTTTGAGCAAACGACCCCGGAATAGAATTTCGAGGATGACAATAGCTTCGTATGATGATTTCAGACTTAGGCGTATGTTCAGATTTGGATTTGGAAGTCCGTAGGATAATTCGACACATTTTGGCGAAAGTTGGAAAATTTAAGATTTTGGAAAAGTCCGACCGAAGGATAAATTTTTGATAACGAGGTCGGATTCAATTCCGGAAATGGGAATATCTCCATTAAGTCAATTATGACTTGTGTGCAAAATTTGAAGTCATTCCGGATTTTTGATACATTTCGGCGCAAAATATAGAAGTTGGAAGATTTGAAAACTTATAATTCGATTTGATGCGCGATTCGGAATTTCGACGTTGTTTGACAGGGTTTGAAGCCTAGACTAAGTTCGTATTGTATTTTGGGACATTTTGGTATATTTGGTTAAAGTGCCGAGGGCCTCAGGTGGATTCTGGATGGCTAACAGACCAATTTGGACTTGAAGAAGCTATTGGAATTTTGGACTTGCTAGTGTGATCGCTTCTGCGGAAGTGACCTCGCAGAAGCGACTGAGGAGGGGGATCTGATAAGGTCGCAGTAGCGACACCTCGTGTGCAGAAGTGCAAGAAGAACCGCAGAAGCAGCCAGTTGTGCAAAAGTGGGCAATGGCCTCGCACCTGCGATGTGCGCAGAAGCGGAAATTCTTCCGCAGGTGCGAGAGGGTAGTGGCCAGTGGACATCGTAGAAGCGGGCATTTTCTCGCAAAAGCGAGCTTGGAGGTGCGATAAATTTGTCCACATAAGCGAAAACTGGACAAAAACTTAAGGACCAAAAATGGTCATTTCGCCATTTTCGATTGGATTTTTGGAGCTCGATTTTGGGGCTATTTTGGAGGAGTTCTTCACGACTTCGACCTGGATAAGTATCCTATATCCAAAAGTGATTATATTTCATAAATCCATGGTTATATTCATCGTTTAATTCGGATTTAAATGGAAGAAATCAAGATTTTTACAAAATCTTCCAAAAATAAAAATTTAAGATTTGGAGGTCGAGTTGTTATTGGAATTCGACAAAATTGGTATGGTTGAACTCGTATCGGAATGGGTGTTCGTATTTCATAAAAATTATGTCGGGTTCCGAGGGGCAGGCCCCGCGCTGACTTTTGTTGACTTTTTGGAATAAAATTTTAAGTCGACGTATTATTATCCGGAATTATTTCCGATGAATTTTTATTAATTTATACAATTAATTAGGATATATTTGAGCTATACGGAGGCCAATTCAAGTAATAAAGCTATTTTTAAATATCGGCCTAACTTCAAAAAGATAAGTGTCTTACTTGACCTCGAGTGGGGGAATTACCCCTTAGGCATTGAGTTTTATGTGCCATTTGAGAAATGTGAAAAGCCGTGTATGCGAGGTGAAGAGTACGTACTCAGACTTATATGTGCAAAATTCATTGAATTAAGTCTTAGGCATTATTGTGTAGTAAACTGGAAAATTATGGACAATTATTAAATCATCTGTTTGCCATGCCTAAATCCTTGTTGTTGAATAGTTTTTATATGATAATTTGACGTGATTGTTACTTGAAATAAATATGAGAGTATTGTTGGTTTAATATTTCTTGGAAATTAATTCCAATATGAATTTTCTTATGCAAATAATTAATTAAGTAAGTTTAAAAAGAAGTGTTAATATAATTATCTAAATTTGGATTAAAGAAGACTTTGTTTTATGTTGAGTAATTTCTATTTCTGTCGATTGATTTTGGGGTGTTATATACATTGTGTTGAGCCCTCGGCTATTTGTTGTGAAATTAATTGATTTGGGTGTGTCTTTGGAATCTTGGTTGTGGCCATTGGGCAAATTGTGATATGATTTGATTTTCTTATGTTGCCGTGATAATTTCCCGTGTAAATTGTTATATTGTGTGAGTTATTATTTAGAAAAATTATTATGTTGTGTGAGTTATTATTTTGGGGAGATAAGGGTGGCATTTCACCGTTGATATTATATGGGTATAAGGGCGGCATTTCACTGTTGTTTTGTTTGTTGGAATATTATCTGGACGGAGCGATAAGGGTGGTTATAGGAGCGATAAGGGTAGCAATAGGAGCAATAATGGTGGCTATTGATATTGTCTGGGCGGAGCGATAAGGGTGGCTATAGGAGTGATAAGGGTGGCAATAGGAGCAATAAGGGTGGCTATTGTCTCAGACGATATGTGATGATGTGGGGTTGTGGTATTGATAATTTTCATGTGATGTTGTGATTTTCTTGTGTTTACTTTTATACTTTGTGCAATTTGTCTTGTTGTTGGTAAATTGATATTAATCTGATTTATGTTGAAATTGAGAGCCTGTGGCTACTGCTAGGCGGATTATAAAATGAAATGTGGGCACAAGGTGCCGTGAGTAAATAATAAGGATATTTGGCACGTGAATTATCCATGCAATTGTGATATGACATGTGGGCACGAGGTGTTGTGAT
Organism: Nicotiana tomentosiformis; assembly: GCF_000390325.3. NCBI lineage: Eukaryota > Viridiplantae > Streptophyta > Magnoliopsida > Solanales > Solanaceae > Nicotiana > Nicotiana tomentosiformis. The sequence continues at coordinate 135,163,927 of NC_090815.1, read as the reverse complement.
GAAATGATAATGACAATTGGCACATGAATTGTCTGTGCAGTTGTGATATGAAATTAGGGCACGAGGTACCGGGAAAATATGATGATTTAGTTATGGGCACGAGGTGCCGTGAAAATATAAAAATGGGCTGAGACCCGTGTTTACGAAAAATATAAAAATGGGCCGAGACCCGTATTTTTATGATTATGAAATGAGGTGTCACATGGTGACTTTTTAATTGAAAGTATTATATTCAAAATATTTATTTGGAAGGATTTTTATTCAAAAAGAATTATATGAAAGAATTGTATTTGATAGATATTTATTTGAGGAAATTATATTTGAAAAGATTTATTGAAAGAATTATATTTGAAAAATAATTATTTGAGAAAACTACATTTAAAAGAGAGTTATTTGGAAGAATTATATGTGAAGGATATTTATTTGATAAACTTGAATTAATTGGGCGTACATGTATTTATTTATTGTTGAGTGATATTTATGGTATTTTTGTTGTCTTGCTGCGCATACCATTGGTTGTTTTATCCTGCCGTTATTGCTATCTGTTTCCTAGTATTTTGTATATTATATTGCACAGGTTATTAGACTAGTGAGTGTCTTGACTGTACCTCGTCTCTACTCCATTGAGGTTAGTCTTGATACTTACTGGGTACCGACCGTGGTGTACTCATACTACACTTCTGCACATTTTTGTGCAGAGCCAGGTATTGGAGATATCAGACTTGAGCAGAGTTAAAGCATGATCATAAGGATTCAAGGTAGAGCTACTTGGCCGTCGCAGTCCCTTGGAGTATTTTTATTTCATTGTACTGTTAATTTGTAATCAAACAGTATTATATATTTGGTCCTCGTGATCATTCCATGTATTCAGTTAGAGTTCAGGACTCAGTACTACCAGTCTCGGGAGGCTGTATATTGTAATTATTTCCGCTGTTAGTTTAAAAAAAATGGTTTCAAAAGGTAATTGAAATCGGCTTACCTAGTCTTAGAGACTAGGTTCCATCACGACACTTGTGGTGGAATTTTGGGTCGTGACAGCGATCATAGCCACAATTAATCTGAATGAAAATCAACAAAAAAAAATAAAATAAAATGAGAGACAATAACTAAAAGAAAAGGAATAAAAGTGAATTATAAAAACAAAAGAGAAAACTAGGAGTGGCAACAACAAGAGAAAAAACAGGAATGACAAAACAAAAGAGAAAAAGAGAGTGGAAATGAAAGAAAAGAATTATAGAGTGGAAAGAGATAATGAATGACCAATTTGAAGAAGGGCCCCCATTCCCTCAACCTTGCTTGTCTAATTCTTCAATCATGGTCGCCACCCAAATGATTAGAAATGGGTACAAGCTCGGAAAGGGGCTCGGAGTATCTCTGCAGGGCATTACTGAACCCATTTCCCCAATCGTCAATGAGAAGTGTTTTTGGTTGGGCTTCCGAGCTACAGAGGCCGACAGATCCTGGGCTGACAAACGCAAAGAAAATGGGTGGGTCCTATCCCAGCCCATTCTACATCTCGCCCAATCATTTGTCAAACCAAAGTATGTGGAAGAAGAAGAAGATGCCTTCACGGCTGAAGAAATCGATGATATATGCGAAGCCTTGAAGTAAATGCTATATGAGTCCCACATGGTCCATCCAGGGGAAGGCACGAGCAGTGCTGAGGTTCAGTATATGGGACCAGATTTCAAGCTCCAGAACTGGGAGGCTACCCCATTCCCTGTCAGGCAGGAAGCCTGGTAGTTCAGTCTTTCCATCTCTTCTGCATTACGAATTATTACAGGGTGTAACTCGAATGTTTTACTTTATTATCTTTTATTTCTGATGTAAACCCTCATATCTTTCAATTCAATGAAATGGAATCAATATTTCATCATCCATAGATGTCTCTTTGTTTTGTTCTGATTTTTCTATTTTTCTTATATTTTTCTTTTCAGTTCTAATAATGCGTACTTAAATAACATGACATGCTTGCAGACTTCATGCCCAGATCCTAAAATGCTGTCTAACTTTAAAATAATGAATCAAGAGCCATAATATGATGAAGATAAGGCTTTTAGGGAAATAAATCAAGAATTGGAATAATTTGAGAATAAGCCTAAGCCAAACCTAAATGAAGTTGAGCTAGTTAATTTGGGCAGTTCAGAAGAGATCTGAGAAACAAATGCATTCACGCTGATGAGAGAACTAGAGATGCCTTGATCCAACTTTTGTTTGAATTCAAAGACGTGTTTGCATAGTCTTATGATGATATGCCAGGGCTGAGCATTGATTTGGTGGTACATAAATTGCCCACCTATCTCGGTTATCCACCCGTCCAACAGAAGCAAAGAAAGTTCAAAACTGACATCAGTGATAAGATCAAGGAAGAAGTTACCAAACAACTGAAAGCTAGTGTGACCCGAGTGGTCCGATACACCACTTGGCTGGCTAATATGGTATCGGTGCCAAAGAAAGACGGAAAAACCTGAGTGTGTGGGGATTATCCAGATCTGGACAAGGAAAGTCCCAAGGACAACTTTCCCTTGCCAAATATCCATATTCTTGCGGACAATTGTGCTAAACATGAGATAGTCTTTCGTGGATTGTTATACCAGGTATCACCAAGTTCTGATGGATGAAGAAGATGCAGAAAAGATTGCTTTTACCACACCTTAGGGCACTTAATGTTATAGGGTCATGCCATTTGGTTTGAAAAACTGTCGGGGCAACCCACATGAGAGTTATGACTGCTATCTTCCATGACATGATGCATCAGGAGATTGAGGTATATGTTGATGATATGATCATTAAATCCAGAATGCAAGAAGATCATGTGAGAGATCTGAGAAAGTTCTTTGAGCGTCTACGCAGGTACGGCTTGAAACTAAACCCAACTAAACATGCATTCGGAGTTCCGTCTGGGAAACTTCTGGGGTTTATAGTCAGTCAGAGGGGTATCGAACTAGATCCAAAAAAGATAAAGTCTATTCGGGACTTTTCACCTTCGAAGAGTAAGAAAGAGGTCATGAGTCTACTAGAGAGGTTGAATTACATCAGCAGATTCATCGCTCATCTTACTACCACTTGTGAGTCCATATTCAAGCTGTTGGAGAAAGATGCGGCAATCAAATGGACAGAGGAGTGCCAAGAAGCTTTTGATAAAATCAAAGAATATATGTCAAATCCACCAGTGTTGGTTCCACCCGAGCCGGGATAACCTTTGATCTTATATTTGACAGTCCTAGAGAATTCTTTTGGCTGTGTCCTGGTGCAATACGATGTGACCGGGAAGAGAGAACAAGCCATATATTATTTGAGCAAGAAGTTCACCAATTATGAAGCCAAGTACACTTTGTTGGAAAGAACTTGTTGCGTCCTAACTTGGGTCGCCCAAAAGCTCAGACATTACTTGCTGGCCTACACAACATATCTCATAACCATAATGGATCCTTTGAAGTATATATTCCAAACAGAAAAGGTCCAAATATTCCCTTGTACTATACGAAATTGAGCACATTTTGCCCTTCGTTAATACTTTAGCTCAAATATGCCCTTACCGTCACATAGTTGGTCCATATATGCCCTTAGAGTTACACAATTGACCCATATATGTCCTTTTCGAAACGGAATCCACCCAAACTAATTAGATCTTTTGTTAATTGTGTTAAAGTGTATTACAAACACTATTTTCTTTACCTTTCTCTTTTTTTCCTTCTTTTTTCTTTTCTTCTCTCTTTTTTTTCCTTTTTCTTTCTCCCTTATCTAATTTCCTCCATTACTGATGTCTTCTCCATTTTCGTCACCAATTTCACTTGACAAAACTCATGAATTCCAATTACTAAAATATTTCTCCCATAACGTAATCAAGTTCCAATTTCACTGGCCCTCTAAATAAACGAAATTAAATTATTCCAAAAATTATGGTTTAAACTTTAAAATAATAAAAATATCTCAAGACGAAAGAGCTAATTAGTTTGGGTTAATTCCATTTCAAAAAGGGCATATATGGGCCAACTGTGTAATTCTAAGGGCATATATGGACCAACTATGTGACGATAAAGGCATATTTGAGCTAAAGTATTATTGAAGGGCAAATGTGCTCAATTTCGTATAGTACAAGGGCATATTTGGGCATATCTGGAAGGTTGGAAAAATGGCAGATCCTGCTCACCGAGTTTGACATTGTCTATTTCACTCGCACGATGATGAAAGCTCAAGCCTTAGTAGATCACCTGGCTGAGAACCCAGTCGATGATGAATACCAACCATTAAGCACTTTTTTTTTCAGACGAGGAAGTGAACTCAGTTGAAGTGATTCTAGAGAACATCAATGCTTGGAAAATGTTATTTGATGGGGCCGTAAATGCAAAAGGCGCGGGGATTGGGGAAATTTTGATTTCACCCGCTGTTCAGCACTATCCTGCCACAACGCGCCTTCGGTTTTTCTATACAAACAACACTGCCGAGTATGAAGCCTGCATCATGGGCATGAATATGGCGGTTGTTCTGCATGTACAAGAACTATTAATCATGGGGGATTCTGATTTAATCATTCGGCTAGCCCAAGTTGAAAGGGAGACTCCAGACATCAAGCTTATCCCTTACAGGCGACACATGGAGGTTATCAACAAACAGTTTAAGTCCGTCGAGTTTAGGTATATTCCTCGATTCCACAATGAGCTAGCTGATGCACTAGTTGCTTTAGCCTCAATGCTGTCGTATCCGGGTAATGTTCATATTGACCCCCTAGAGATTAAGGTTCGAGAAAGGTTATTGTAACGCAATTGAAATGGAGCCAGATGGTAAGACATGGTATCATGATATCAAGAGGATTTTGAAAATAAAATAATATCCTGAGCAGGCCAGTGAAGATCAAAAGAAAACTATCAGAAGTCTTGCAAGCAGTTTCTTTTTGAGTGGAGAGATTCTATACAAAAGAACTCCAGATCTGAACTTTTTGAGGTGTGTAGATTCCCGAGAAGCTGAAAGGATCATGAACGAAGTGCATTCGGGAGTATGTGGGCCTCACATGAACGGGTATGTCTTACAAAGAAAATGAAGATTATTACTGGATGACCATGGAAAAAGTTTGTTTCAGTTTCGACCGGAAATTCCATCAGTGTCAGATACACGGTGACCTGATTCATGCACCGCCTTCAGAGCTACATCCTATGTCAGTGCCTTGGCCATTCGTTTCTTGGGGCATGGATGTTATTGGGCCAATCGAGCTGAAAGCATCAAATGGGCACATATTCATCCTGGTTTCCATTGATTATTTCACAAAGTGGGTCGAATCAGTCACTTTCAAAGTCGTCATCAAGAAAGCAGTGGTGGAGTTCGTGCATTCCAACATCTTTTTTCGTTTTGGTATTCCTAAAACTATCATTACGGGCAATGCCACAAATCTTAACAACCATTTGATGAGGAAGGTATGCGAACAATTTAAAATTATGCATCACAATTCTACTCCTTATCGTCCCAAAGCTAATCGCACCGTTGAAGCTGCAAACAAGAACATCAAGAAGATCCTCAGGAAAATGGTTCAGTGTTCTAGACAATGGCATGAAAAGTTGCCTTTTGCACTATTAGGATATCGCACAACCGTGCGCACATCACTTGGGGCCACCCCCTACTTATTGGTTTATTGTAGTGAAGCTGTAATACCTGCAGAAGTTGAGATTCCCTCTCTTCGGATCATTGTTGAAGAAAAGATCGAGGATGATGAATGAATCAAGACCCGGTTGGAACAATTGACTATGATTGATGAAAAGCGGATGGCCGCAGTTTTCCACTGGCAGTTGTAACAATAAAGAATGGATCGTGCCTACAACAAGAAAGTGCGGCCCATAAAATTCGAAGTGGGGCAACTCGTCCTGAACACGTATTATCCCGCAGCATGAAGAAGACAAAGGAAAATTCGCTCCAAATTGGAAAGGTCCGTACATTATAAGAAGAGTGTTGCCGAAGGGAGCATTGTGTTTGGGAGATATCGAAGGATATGACCCCGAGACAACTGTCAATGCAGATGCGGTCAAAAGGTATTATGTTTGACCCTTTTTCAAAAGCTTTAGTATGTTCCGATTGGGATGACGAAGGCCTTCTTTCTCGCTACCCAAAACACTATCAACCCTTTTCAAACCCTTTGACCCGGTTCCCTTTCTTCGATTACCCTCTTTGGAACCTGGAGGTTGAAAAAAAATGATGAAAAATGAAAAATGAAAAAATGATGAAAATGAAAGAAAACAAAACAAAATAAAGTTCTTTGAACTATGTTCGACTTGATTCCGAAAGGATACGTAGGCAGCCTCTCTATGGGGTTCAGTCATAACAAAATAAAAATCCACATTCCCACAAAAGTTGAAACTAGGGCAGATGTTATAATGGTTCGGCGATGGTTTCGCCTGAAAGGTTTCAAAGTTGTAATTCAATCCAAATTCTTTTTATCCAAGTCCTTTTGAAGTCCTTCCGATCAATCGTCAAAGATGTTGAAAATTGGAGGATATATTTACTTGGATCTGATGCAATCAAAATGAGAGAAATAAAATGAGAGTCTTATTGGTGAAAACTCTCCCGGGCACCATAAGGCAATGTGTAGTAAAGAAACTAAAATGAGAGAGTCTTGTTAGTGAAAACTCGCAAAGAGTACTATAAGGCGATGGTGAGAAGAGAAATGAGAGAGGTCAGCTGGTGAAAACCCGCAAAGGGCGCCACTAATCGAAAAGAGGATCCTCATAGCCATTGGCATCGACACAGTCCTGGGCAAGGTTTCTCAGTTTCGAAGCAAAAGGTTGTGATGAATTTTTGAGAATCAGACAGTTTACACAGATCAGGCATCCAGTCCAAAAGGCATGCTATTGAGGTCTGCATGTACTCCAGATAAGTCCTTCATTCCTTTCCCCTAAAAGGATACCATTTGTGTAAATTCATTCACCATTCCATTGTTTGTTTTTCTTTGAATCCCTTTCGGTCTAACTTTCTTACAAAACTATGGCAAAGAAGAGATGTCAAGACGATTTATAGGGCTCTCATCCGACACAAGCTGATATATTCAAGAGGCGCCAGCTTCAGCAAAGGCATCAAATTTACCCTGACTGGCCATGGTGGTTGATGCTTCGAGATCAAAAACTCTATGGAGAAAGAAATCAAATCGAAGTGCTTAAAAGGGCAAAATGAAGTTGAAAAGGTTAGGTCCCACACGACTAACCGTCTTGCGAAGTTTGAAAAGCCAAAAGTTCCCCAATGCTCTGAAGTTAAAAGTAGACGAAAGAAGTCAAATCCCCACAAAGGCCAAATGATGTTGAAAAGGTTAAGTCCCATGCGACCAACTGTCATGGTAAAGTTTTGGAAAAGCCAAAGGTTCTCCGGGGCCAAAAATGCAATCCGTATCCAGGAAACAACCAGTTGTAGTTGAAATCATCATCAAAAATGCCGGGCCGAGATCAAGTGACTGAAACACTCAAGGCCACAAAACCAACTACCGTTTCAAACTGACAAATTGCTCTTTGTTTGAAAACAGGAAACAAGTGCAATCCAAAGCAACCTTGCAAAAGCAGGTGCAACCAAAAGAAACCGCGCGGAGACTAAAATAGTTCTGCAGCAGCAACAACTCCAAAAAGGAAAGTCTTCTCCAACATAAGGTCTCCACTCCCTAGTTGATGTTATTTTATACACAGGGTCTCCACTCCCTAGTCTTCTTTTCCAACATAGGGTCTCCATTCCCTAGTTGATGTTATTTTAGACATAGGGTCTCCACTCCCTAGTCTCTTTTCCAGCTTATGGTCTCCACTCCCTAGTTGATGTTATTTTAGACATAGGGTCCCCACTCCCTAGTCTTTTTTTCCTACGTAAGGTCTCTACACCCTAGTTGATGTTATTTCAGATAGAGGGTCACCACTCCCTAGTCTCCTTACCAGTATAGGGTACGTCAATCCCTAGCTGCATGTTTTTCAACATAGGGCCGCCACTCCCTAGTTGATGTTTCTCAACATTGGGTACTACAATCCCTAATTGAGCTGATTTTAAATGCAGGGTACACCACTCCTTGATATCATTGACTAATATAGGGTACACCATTCCCAAAGAATCATATTTTCCCAGGGTACACTAGTCCCGACTTTTTATTGCTTTCAATAATAAAATAGAATAGAGTTTTATTACAAATAACTCACGAAATTTTTCTAGTGAAAACTAGGGTGAAAAAATTTCGTTCGTTTGTTTCTTTGGTGTTTAAGCAGGTTTTCCCTCGAGGCACGGGGTTTGAGATGACCAAAAAGAAGAAGTATCAATACAAAATAAAGGAAAGAAAAGAAAAGAAGTGAATCCAAAATCCAGAAGCAGATGAAGAGATGTGGATTGCAAAAGACATGACTGAAGTCATGAGCATTGCATTTTCTGTTTTTATTAGAAAAAGACTTTTGAAGAATGAAATAACACATGCAGCTAGCAAGAATCAATGTTCAGATTAGAGTCTGCATGAAGAACCAATCAAGACTCAAGACCCAGCTTCAGAAGACTTATTGATAAGAGTTTTGCAACTCATAGTTGATAGACTTGTTTAATTTCTTTTTATTCTGATTTTGGTGTAATAAGGAGTTCAGCAAGCAGCAACAACAGTGACAACACAACTTCCCGATAGTTCTAGCTACAAAAGGATCCAAAACTATACTGACCTGATTCCTTTATAGCCAAGGATATGTAGGCAACCTCTGAAGCAAGGTTCGATCAAACGTTTTTAAAAAACTGCTTCCCATGGAGTGTCAAAAGGGCAAATATTGCTCGTAATTACTCACCTTATCTTTGCTCAAAAACTCTTCATGTTCTCGAGCAAAGAGAGGCAGCTGTGAGCACCAGTATTTCTCCACATAGAAATTTACTCCTAAAAATAGTCCAAAATAATTTTAATTACTGTTATAGAATTTTAGGAGTTTTTCTTTTATTTGTTTTGCATTTATTCGCATTATTTATGTATGTTAGGAATATCGTAAATCATAAAAAATGTTCAAACCTTAATTTCATAACAGTTAAATTTTAAATTGTATTTTTAGGATTTAGTTATACATTAGGCGCATAATTAATCATGAAAATAATAAAAAATAAAATAAAATAATGCACATTAATCGCTCTTGCTTTGCTTTGCATTTTTAGATTCAATTATTTAAATAGGTCATTTTTGCAAAATCAATTTAAAATTGGTTATTTTAATCAATGGTTTAATTTTGAAATACAAAGAAAAAAGAAAACAAGGTTGTTTGGCTCTACAATTGAATTGGCCCGCCCTTTCAAGCCCAATTACCCACTCAATCTCGCCCCTTTACCCCAGCCCACTCTCACAATCCTACCCAGATCCCTCAATAGACCAAAACGACCCCTTTTTTGTCGCTTCTAATCCTCACCCTCCATCCCCTTTGATCTAAGGGCAAGGAACTCCTCATCCAACCCCATAAAGCTGTCCTAACAGACCCCCCAAACCCTAAAACCCCCTCCATTTCCACATATCTCACCCTTGTTATTCCCCTCACCCTTAGCCGCCACCAGAAACTATAGCCACTGGCGGCACTACCACCAAAACACCCCAAATCTTCATCCTACAATCCCTAGCCTCCCCTCATCACTAATTTCCCACTAGTTTCCCCAAAATCCTCGCCAAGGTCGTCGAATATCAAATCTAAAATTACCAAAACCCTAATTCATCTCCTTTCCTAATTTCTCTTGGGTTTTAGCCCGTTTGAGATTAAGACTTGCACCAATCGACCCCATAATTGAGTACCACTGATTGTGGTACTTCTACTTCGTTTCAAGGTCTGAAACCCGGTCAACCTCGCAGTTCACTCTCATATCGCTTTGCTTTCTCTTTTTCGGCCAATAGGAGATATTGCCACGCACAACACTGACTCACATGGAGATTCGACTAGTGTTCGTGTGGCAATTTCTTCAGATCGTTGGAGTTCTGTATTTTTCTCTTGGCTACTTGATTTTTGACGTAATAGGTATACCAACATCTCATCATATCATATTTGTTTTTGTTTCGTTGATAAAGAACAGTCGGTTAATCGGCATTATAATCGAAAAATATGTGTGTTTGTTTAACCTTGTGTCAACTAGATAGTTTAGCTCATGAATTAATTTAATTACTTGTTAGATTTTGCATTTGACTAGGTCAGTACTTGTTTGATTGTCAGCATGCGTAGGTTAGTCATTAATCACTAGTAACATTGTTTTAAAATTTTGAAGTATTTGTTTTTGAATTTGAAGATTAGATAGTCTGTTGTTGTGTTCCTTAAATGGAATATTTGTTTAATTGACATGTTTAGTTATTTGGTAATTCATGGTGGGTGTGTGTTTGTTAGCTTATTATTTAGTTTAGGAATAATTAATTGTGGTTAATACTGTTAAGAGAAATAGGCAGTAATTTCGGCTAGAAGATAGTGAGTGTTGAGGTAAAAGGAAGAGGTTTAAAAGAAAGGTTATTAACAAGAACTTGAGGGGGTTAATTGGAGAATCATTTTGAGAATCTTTCTGTTATTTGTTGAGAAAGTTCTAGAATAAAGTAGAAAAGATTAAAATGCAATAAGATAAGAGAATTAGATTAGTTAATTGTGGTTAATGCTGTTAATGAGCATTTTATTTGAATTTGAATGAAAACAGTGAAGTAGCTCGAAATATAACACTTATATGGATCAATTTGATATCTATGGTCAATTAAGCATATGTCATTCGTTGTTAAATCATTTTTTATTCTTGAATGAGGTTGAAGTTTTGTTTAAATTCTGCAGATTTAGCTATTATTCAAACAAAAAGTTATATAATATTCTATGTATGGAATAAGTAAATTGGGGATGCAAAAAAGCTGTTGTTACTGATTACATGGCTATAGTTTGCAGATCTGACCACTAGTTGGCGAGATCAGTAAGCTCTAAAGCTAAGAAGTGAAATTGAAGTCATTGGTGGAAAGAAGTTTAAGCTGAAGATTAATTATGCCCTGCTTAGGCTAGCTATTATTTATTTCTGCATATATTAGAAAGTATTTATATCCATTATCATCTTTGAGAATTGTAATTGAGGTGATCCGTAATTTCTATTGATATTTGTTGTACTTAATTCTTGTTTTGTATGAAAATCTGGATCTAGTCAGGCGTACTAATCTATTCTTAAAAGCGGTTGTTCTTGCAATTGTTTGTCTGGCCACATATTATAATCAAGTCCATGTCTTTTCCTTTGAGTTATACAAAATTGGGCTTCCAGTCCGACCCACTTATAATTGTACACGACTTCTTAGGATTTGAATACACACCAAGTGATAGACACTGTTTCACCCCTAGTGTTTTATTAGTTGAATTCTTTTTTTTTTTTAACTGTATACGTTCATCCAGAAACACTCCCATAATCATAATGTATAACTTTTCACATGTAGTCTTGAACTTAAGAAACTGTTGAACATTCGTAGTTTTGCTGTAGGCGCGTTTAAATAAATCATCATGATACGTAAACCCCAATTCGAGTATGCGTTTCACGCGACTCGACTACAACTTCAAATAATAATAATAAATATGTTGTAAATCGCGGGTGCGTTTTACGTGGCGCGGTTTGCAATATGTACAAAAACAACGAGTGCGCCATATTGCGACTTGTTCAAATAAACTCCATAAATACTAAGAGCAGTTAAATAAATAATTAAAAGCAGTATAGAAGCAATAACGCATAAAAGATTTTAAACATGTAATAAATCAGATAATTAGGCCAATTATTAACTGTTGAGCGACCGTGCTAAAACTATGGAACTCGGGAGTGCCTCACACCTTCTCCCGGGCTAACAGAATTCCTTACCCGGTCTTCTGTGTTCGCGGACCATAAATAAAATTAATTTTTTCGATTTGGAATTTTAAAATAAACCGGTGACTTGGGATACCATAATAATTATCCCAAGTGGCGACTCTAATTAAATAAATAATCAATTTCGAATAATGTCACTTTAATTGGAAACACTCCCTATTATTCGAAAAAAGGAGGTGTGACAACGAGATTCCTTTATGTTTCTGCTTCATGTCCATTACTCGTAGAGGACTCTTGTGATTTCAAATGTTAAATTAAATGCACTTATTGATTTATTCATACTATATGATGGATCGGGTTGCACGCCGCAATATGTGAAATAAGGGTGGATTGATATGGTAAAATAATGGTGAATTTATATTGATACAGTGAGATCGAGTTGCGCGCCGCAATAGGCAGAATAAGGGTGGATTGATAAAGTGAAATAAGGGTGAATTCTGATACTGATTCTGTTATATGGTGGGATCGGGTTATGCGCCACAACATATACTTATTATTATTGTTGATGTTATTACGATGGAATAAGGGAGGATTGTGTTGTATGGTGGGAACGGGTTGTGTGCCACAACAGTCTATGTGCTTCTATTTTCTTATCGTGTTGTGTTGGCTTCGATATTTTCATACAAGACTCTAAGGATTGGTATTTCTAGCATTTACTTTCTTTTGAAGGCTGAGTTATTTTCATGTATTATCTGCTTTAATTCGTTCCTGCATTTTTTTTTTTTGCCATTATTTTATACTGCGTACAGGTTATTGTAAGTGACAGTCTTAGGCTCTTCACTACTTCGTCGAGGTTAGGCTCGACACTTACAGAGTACACAGGGTCGGTTGTACTCATACTACACTCTGCAATTCTTATGCAGATTTTGGAGTCGGTCCCAGCGGCGGTTCATAGATTGCTCGGTCGGCGATTGAGTGGAGACTTGAGGTACAACTACTCGGCGTTCGTAGCCCTTAAAGTCCCCTTCTATTATTTTTAGCTGTGCACTTTCTTTCAGACAACTCTATATTTTATTCATACCTTTATCTGTAGTATTCTATTAGCTCGTGCACTTGTGATACCAGGTCCACGATGGTGTAAGACATTTCAGTTGTTATGGTTTCCGTACTTTACCTTAGATTTATCGCGGTTATTTCAGCTTCTTTATTATCATTTAATTTGAACTGTTAAAAAAAGATAAATTATTCTAATGTTGGCTTGCCTAGCAAGTGAAATATTAGGCGCCATCACGACCCCGAAAGTGAGATTTCTGGATCGTGACAATTATTATACTCTTTAATTCTATAACAAACTCCAGAAATACTTAATTAATAAAATAATGCTTAACAATTACACATCAAGTTCAAATGATATAGTATCCAACTTTAGAGGAGATAAAGAAATTATTATTGCATCCTTATAATTTAATATATGTATATAAAATACATTCTATTAAATTATGTCAAAATAAAGAAGAATCGGATAACTTTAATAATCGGAGGCATCAAAAGCGGAAGTCCAAAATCATCATCATTTAATTATGAATTTTATTAGAACAATAATTGAATCAAGAAATTGTGCATTAATTAGTAATTATATACTCATTTTCATCGTTTGTCCAAAATTATCATTTAAGTTTTTCCTAATATTTTGAAGTTTAAATAATTAAGTTTTGCGCGTTTAATCCTTACTTATTTGAATTGTATATAAATTTTTAATGTTAAATATATTTTAATAATTCTTTCCTTATTTGAATTATGTAAACTTTTATTTTATAACTCAAACATAATTTTGATATAGTAGCATTTATTTAATTGTTTTAAGCAATCATCAAGATGGGGTACACGCGCAAAGTGCATACCGTAAGACTATGTAACGACCCAAATTCTCCCTCTGTGAATCGTCGTGAAGACACCTAATCTCTACGACTAGGTAAGCCTAACACTTTGCGGAAATGAAATAAAAATATAAAAATTAACAACTAACAGTAACCGATATTTTAAATAAGCAATTTGAGATGCCGCTCGACATATACAATAAGCAACTCTCGAGATATTCACAACTCTCCTAAGACCCGGAATACAGTAAGTTACAAGCTTATACGAATTTCTAACTTTTCTATACATTAGTATCTATAGAAATAAGGGAAGAATTAACATAAGGGGATAGAGGGGGACTTCGAGGTCTACGGACGCGGGCAGATGTACCTTGAAGTCTCCTGAAAAGCAGCAACTGCACAACTAAACTCGAGGCTGATAGAAGGTACCTGGATCTGCACACGATAAACATGTACATGAGAGGCGTGAGTACACCACAACGGTACCCAATAAGTGCCAAGTCTTACCTCGGTCGAGTAGTGACGAGGTCAAGTCAGGGCCCTACTGGTATATATATATATATATATATATATATATATATATATATATAATAAAAACAAGTCAGAATGAAATATCGCAGTAAGACCGAAATTTAACAAGAATGAAATCATAGAAAGGTAACAGCTCAGTACACAGAGATAACAACAGGGGATCTCCTGAGATACCGTCTTGAAGTCCCAAACGTAAATGTATAGGGTGATCTCCCGGAATACCGTTCCGTAGTCCCAAAGTAAATATGCAAGATATGGGGATCTCTTGGAATACAGTTCTGTAGTCCCAAAGTAAATATGCAAGATAGGGGGATCTTCCGGAATACCGTTCCGTAGTCCCAAAGTAAATACAACACTCAAACAATAGCAATAATAGTTACATCAAGGAGCCTACAGTTTAGACTAAGTACAAGTCAAGGAATAAGCAAGAAATCCACTAAGCATGCTGCAAAGAGTTCAAATAAGAAATTAAGGCACGTAGACATGCTATTCTAGGCTAACAAGATACTACACATGCTAGTATAACTCAAATAAGAAGAAAACAGGTTATTACTCAGTAGAAATCAGGTTTTCACAGTAATTAGCCCGTGTACGTACTCGTCACCTCGCGTACACGACACTTACATATCCAAATCAGTACCAAATCCTAAGGGGAGTTCCCCACACAAGGTTAGGCAAGTCACTTACCTCGAACCAAGCTAAAGCAATCGGTAGCAATGCTTTTTTCACGAATATCCGACTCCGAATGGCCCAAATCTAGCCAAAGTCAATTACATACCATAAATATAACTATAAGAAACTAATCTAATTAATGAAATCAAAGCTACGACAAGAAGCTAGAAAATCGCCCCAAAAGGTCTCTCCGGGCCCACGTCTCGGAATCGGGTAAAGGTCACAAAATACGAACACCCATTCACTCACTAGTCTAACCATACAAGAATTACTCAAATCCGATCTCAAATCGCCATCCAAAACTCAAAATTTTAGTCTATGAAGTTTCTACCATTTCCCCCCAAATTTTCAACTCAAATCCCTAATTAGAAGATGAAAATAACAATAGATTCATGAAATATAGCACAATCAGAGTTAGAATCACTTACTCCAACAATCTTCTCGAAAAAACCTCGAAACATCACCTCTAAACGAGCTCTCAAAGTCCCAAAATCGAAATGGGAATCAAACCCTCGAATTTCTCTTTTCTGCCAAGTTATTCCGCATCTGCGGACATGCCACCGCATCTGCGTTACCGCACTTGCGGAATTCCCATCACATGTATGGATTCCACTTAAAAACTCAGCCTCCGCTTCTGCGATCAAATGGTCGCACCTGCGGAGGCTTGTCTGCTTTTGCGGTCCTTCACCGCTTCTACGTTTACTCTAACGCATCTGCGGGCATCGCAGATGCGGAACCCACCTCCCACCTGCGAACCTTGGGAACTCCTCCATTTTCCACTTATGCGCTTGACTCTTCACACGTGCGGTCCCACACCTGCGGTCTCTCCACCGTAAGTGCGAAAACACCAGATGCCTGAAAATGTTAGCAACAACACAAATCCAACTTTTGATCCGTTAAGCACCCGAAACTTACCCGAGGCCCCCGGGACCTCAACCAAATATACCAACAAGTCCTAAAACACCATACGAACTTATTCAATCCCTCAAACCACATCAAACAACGCTAAAATCATGAATCACCCTCCAATTCGAACTTAAAGAACTTGAAACTTCCAATTTCTACAACTGATGCCGAAACCTATCAAACCACGTCCGATTGATCCCAAATATTTGCACACAAGTCATATTCACCATTACGGACTTGCTCCAACTTCCAGAATCGGATTTCGACCCCGATATCAAAAAGTCCACTATGGGTCAAAATCTTCAAAAATTTGACTTTCACCATTTCAAGTCTAAATGAGATACAGACCTCCAAAACACAATCCGGATACGCCCCTAAGTCCAAAATAACCCAACGGAGCTAACGGAATTGACAAAACTCCATTCTGGAGTCGTCTTCACACAATACCGACTACGGCCAAAATCTTAAGGCTTAAGCTTCCCTTTAGGGACTAAGTGTCCCAAAAAACTCCAAAAACCAAAACGAAACCTCCCGGCAAGTCACAAAAGCAGAAAAAGGTACGGGGGAAGCAGTAAATAGGGAATCGTGGCTATAACTCTCAAAATGACCGGTCGAGTCGTTACATCCTTCCCCTCTTAAAATAATCGTTCGTCCTCGAACGAGCATATAGACATACCTAAAGTAGTGAAAAGATGAGGATAACGGCTGTGCATATCCTGCTCGATCTCCCAAGTCACCTCCTCGGCCGTCTGACCCCTCCACTGAACCTTCGCTGAAGCGATGTTCTTTGACCTCAACTTTCAAACCTGCCTGTCCAAAATAGCCATTGGCTCCTCAACATAAGATAGATCCTTGTCCAACTGGACTGAGATGAAATCCAACACATGGGACGGATCACCGTGATACTTTCGGAGCATAGAAACATGAAATAACGGATGGACTCCTGCTAGGGTGAGAGGTAAGGAAAGCTCATAAGCAACCTCCCTAACTCGCCGCAATACCTCAAAGGGACCAATAAACCTTGGGCTTAGCTTGCCCTTCTTTCCAAACCTCATAACGCCCTTCAAAGGCGAAACCCGAAGCAAAAACTGCTCTCCAACCATGAATGCAACATCGCGAACCTTCCGGTCTGAATAACTCTTTCGTCTGAACTGGGCTGTGGGAAGTCTATCCTGAATCACCTTAACCTTCTCCAAGGAATCCGGAACTAATTCTGTACCCAATAATTTGGCTTCGCCTGGCTCGAACCAACCCACTGGGGAACGACACCGCCCACCATACAGAGCCACATACGGTGCCATCTGAATGCTGGACTGATAACTGTTGTTGTAGGAAAACTCCGCACGGGGCAAGAACTGATCCCAAGAACCTCCAAACTCCATCACACATGCACAAAGAATATCCTCAAGAATTCGAATAGTGCGCTCGGACTAACCGTCCATCTGAGGGTGAAATGTTGTGCTCAACTCCACCCGAGTACCTAACTCCTACTATACGACCCTCTAGAACAGTGAAATAAATTAGGTACCCCGGTCAGAGATGATATATACCGGCACGCGATGAAGCCTGACAATCTCGCAGATATAAACTCGAGCTAGCTGCTCGGAAGAATAGGTAGTCATCACAGGGATGAAATGAGCCGAGTACGTGGGGGTCCAACAACGAAATCCTTAGTGATCCGCTCCCATTTCCACTCTGAAATCTCTAACTTCTAAAGCAATCCACCCGACCACTGATGCTCATACTTTACCTGCTGGCAATTTAGACACCGAGCTACATATTTCACTATGTCCTTCTTCATTATACGCCACCAATAATGATGCCTCAAGTCCTGATACATCTTCGTGGCACCCGGATGAATGGATTACCACGAGCTGTGAGCCTCCTGAAGAATAAACTCATGCAATCCGTCTATATTGGGAACACATAGCCTGCCATGCATCCTCAATGCACCATCATCTCCAATAGTGACCTCTTTAGAATCACCGTGCTAAACCGTGTCCTTAAGAACAAGTAAATGGGGTCATCACATTGATGCTCCCTAATACGATCATAAAGAGAAGATTAGGAGACCATACAAGCCAAAACTCGACTCGGCTCAGAAATATCCAATCTAACAAACTGGTTGGCTAAGGCCTGAACATCCAATGCCAATGGCCTCTTAGCTACTGGAAAATTTGCTAAGCTCCCCAAACTCCCCGCCCTGCGACTCAAGGCATCGGCCACCACATTGGCCTTCCCGGGATGGTACAAAATAGTGATATCATAATCCTTAAGCAGCTCTAACCATCTCCGCTGATGCAAGTTAATATCCTTCTGCTTGAACATATGCTGCAAACTCTGGTGATCAGTGTATATCTCACAAGGGACACCGTGCAAATAATGCCTCCAAATCTTTAAGGCATTAACAATACCTGCTAACTCAAGGTCATGGACAAGATAGTTCTTTTCATGCACCTTCAGCTGTCTGGATACGTAGGCAATCAACCTACGGTCCTGCATCAACACCGCGCCGAGACCAATCCGCGACGCATCATAATAAACAATATAAGACCCCGAACCTGTAGGCAATACCAATACTAAGGCTATAGTCAAAGCTGTCTTGAGCTTTTGGAAGCTCTCCTCACGCTCATCTGTCCACCTAAACGGAGCACCCTTCTGGGTCAGCCTGGTCGTAGGTGCTGCAATAGATGAGAATCACTCAACAATTCGACGGTAATACCCTGCCAAACCAAAGGAAACTCCGGATCTCCGTAGCTGAGGACGGTCCGGACCAACTCTGCACTACTTCCATCTTCTTCGGATCCACCTTAATCCCATCACTCGACACTACGTGACCCAAAAAGGCCACTGAATCCAACCAGAGCTCACATTTTGGGAACTTTGCATATAACTTCTTTTCTCTCATGTTCTGAAGCATAGTCCTCAGGTGCTGCTCATGATCCTCCCAACTCCGGGAGTACACCAGAATGTCATCAATAAAAACAATGACGAATGAGTCAAGATATGGCCAAATTACACTGTGCATCAAATGTATAAATGTTGCTGGGGCGTTGGTCAGCCAAAATGACATCACAAGGAGCTCATAATGACCATACCGAGTCCTGAAGGCAGCCTTCGGGATATCTGGCTCCCGAATCTTCAACTGATGATAACCTGAATGCAAGTCAATCTTGGAAAACACTCGGGCACCCTGTAACTGATCAAATAGGTCATCAATACGAGGCAAAGGGTACCTATTCTTCATTGTGACTTTGTCAACTGGCGATAATCAATGCGCAGACGCATAGAACTATCCTTTTTCTTCATAAACAAGACAGGAGCACCCCAAGGTGACACACTAGGCCTAATGAAGCCCTTATCAAGCAATTCCTGTAACTGTTCCTTGAACTCTTTTAACTCAGAAGGGCCTTATGTTATGGAAGAAAAGAGATGGGATGAGTGCCAGGAAACAATCAATACCAAAGTCAATATCTCTATTCGGCGACATGCCCGGGCGATCAGCTGGAAATACATCAGGGAAATCCCTCACTACTAGGACTGACTCAACCGTAGGGGTATTAATACTAACATCTCTCACATAAGCTAGGTACGTGTCACACCCCTTCTCAACCATTTGTTGAGCTTTAAGAAATGAAATAACTCTGCTGGGAGTGTAATCTAAGGTACCCCTCCACTCTAATCGCGGTAATCCTGGCATAGCCAACATCACGGTCTTGGCATGACAATCAAGAATAGCATAATGGGGCGACAGCCAGTCCATGCCTAAGATAATATCAAAATCTACCATGCTGAGCAATAATAAATCAGCTCTGGTCTCAAAACCACTAAGAGCAATCAAACATGACCGATACACGCGGTCCACAACAAGAGAATCTCCCATAGGTATAGACACATAAATAGGGGAACTCAAAGAATCCTGAGATACGCCCAAATGCGGGGCCAAATAAGATGACACATAAGAATAAGTGGAGCTTGGATCGAATAGAACTGATGCATCTTTGTGACAAATCGGAACAGTACCTGTAATGACAGAGTCGGAAGCAACTTCCCCTGTACGAGTAGGAAGGGCGTAGTATGTGGCCTGACCTCTCCCTCTAGGGTGACCTCTACCTCCCCGACCTCCACCTCGAGTTGGCTGAGTAGGTGGAGTGGTAGCTAGTGCTGTAATCATAGCCTGAGGACCCGGTGGAGCACGTTGTGCCTAAGAAGTCTGTGGAGGTGCTCCCCTCCTAAGTTTGGGGCAATCCCTCACCATATGATGAGTGTCGCACACTCAAAACAAGCTCTAGGAGGGCATGGCTGCTGTGGCTGGCTCGAGCCAGGTCTGCTGGACTAACCGCTAAAATCACCCCGTGCAGGAGCCACACTAGATACTGGAGGTGCATAATAAGGCTCCTGGGGCCTAGGTGGGGTTGGAATACCACTGGCGGCTGAAAGAGCTAAATGAACGGGGTGACTCACATAGCCCCTACCATGTCGAACTGCAGTTGGGGCACGAGCACCAGAATAATGACCAGACTGTTGAGACTTCTTGTCCTTTCTCTCCTCTATCTCCCGGGCAAGCATTCCCTCCTCTCTCCTAGAAATACTCACAACCTTCTTATACGAGATATTTGTCTCTAACTCCCGAGCCATGCTAGCCAAGTCACTGAAATGAACTACATATTCTAAAACAGTCATAGCACCCTGGCGCAACTGCTCAAACTCTACGCGCCATGCGTCCCTGAGGCTTTGAGGGACATACTCTCTTAAAAACATGTTCGAGAACTGAGTCCATGTAAGTGAAGCTACCTCAGCCAGACTGTCTAACTCATAAGCACGCCACTACTGATAGGCTGCTTCCCTAAGCTAAAACGTGGTTAAAGAAACCCCCATCGACTCTGCTATGCCCATAGTGCGGAGGATACGGTGGCACTCCTCTAGAAATCCCTGAGCATCCTCTGACGCTAGGCCACTGAATGTAGGAGGGTCGTACTTCTTGTACCTCTCGAGCCTACGCTCCTCCTCCTCTGAAACTGCTGCCCTACCCTCAAGCTGAACTGGGGCTACAGGTGGCACCGATATAACCTCTGGAATATGATCAACCTGAACCCGCTTCTTTGGGGTGCTGGCAGTGGGAGTTTTTGCTCTTCCCCCGGCCTGAGATGTGTCTAGAGCAAGGGGAATCAACCCTGCCTGAGCTAGCGTGCCGAACATGCTAAGGAACTGTGCAAGATGTTCCTGAAGAGTTGGTGTAGTAGTAGTAGGCATCTCAGGTGCCTGCGCTCCGACTGGACCTACTGGTGGCTCCTCTGTAGCAGCTCGCTCGGGTGCTCTGGCTGCACCACGTGGGCGTCCTCAGTCTCTACACCGGCCCTGACCTCTGGCAGCTCTACCAGGGGATGCAGGTGCCTGGTCATCTCCAGTTGCACGTGTCCTCACCATCTGTGAGAGAATAGAAGACAGAAGTTTAGAATTTCGAAGTTAACAATTTCGCATGACAAGGAATCCAAAGAAGTGAAACTTTTCCTAATAGTTCCATAGCCTCCCGAAGATAAGTACATATGTCTCTGTACCGATCTACGAGACTCTAATAAATTGGCTTGTGAATCATGACACCTATGAACCTAGTGCTCTGATACCAACTTGTCACAACCCAAATTCTCCCTTCGTGAATCGTTGTGACGGCACCTAGTCTCTACGACTAGGTAAGCCTAACACTTTGTGGAAATGAAATAAAAGCATGAAAATTAACATCTAACAGTAACAGATTTTTTAAATAAGAAATTTGATATGCCTCTCGGCATATACAATAAGCAACTCTCGAGATATTCAGAACTCTCCCAAGACCCGGAATACCGTAAGTCACAAGCTTCTACGAATTTCTAACTGTTCTATACATCAGTATCTATAAAAATAATGGAAGAACTAACATAAGGGGATAGAGGGGGACTTCGAGGTCTACGGACGCGAGCAGATGTACCTTGAAGTCTCCTGAAAAGCAACAACTGCGCAACTAAACTCGAGGTTGATAGGAGGTACCTTGATCTGTACACGATAAACATGAGCAGGAGAGGCGTGAGTACACCACAACGGTACCCAGTAAGTGCCAAGACTAACCTCGGTCGAGTAGTGACGAGGTCAGATCAGGGCCCTACTGGTATATATATATAATAAAAACAATTCAGAATGAAATATCGCAGTAAAATAACGACCGAAATTTAAATGGAATGAAATCATAGAAAGGTAATAGCTCAGTACACAGAGATAACAACAGGGGATCTCCCGAAATACCGTCTCGAAGTCACAAATGTAAATGTACAGGGTGATCTCCCTGAATACCGTTCCATAGTCCCAAAGTAAATATGCAAGACTAGGGGATCTCTCGGAATTCCGTTCCATAGTCCCAAAGTAAATATGCAAGACAGTGAGATCTCCCGGAATACCGTTCCGTAGTCCCAAAGTAAATACACAGCTCAAACAATAGAAATAACAGTTACAACAAGGAGCCTACAGTTTAGACTAAGTACAAGTCAAGGAATAAGCAAGAAATCCACTAAGCATGCTGCACAGAGTTCAGATAAGAAATTAAGGCACATAGACATGCTATTCTAGGCTAACAGGATACTACACATGCTAGTATAACTCAAATAAGAAGAAAACAGGTTATTACTCATTAGATATCGGGTTTTTACAGTAATTATCCCATGTTCGTACTCGTCACCTCACGTACACGGCGCTCACATATCAAAATCAGTACCAAATCCTCAGGGGAGTTCTCTCACACAAGGTTAGGCAAGCCACTTACCTCGAACTAAGCTAAATCAAATGGTAGCAATGCGTTTTCCAAGAATATCAAACTCCGAATGGCCCAAATCTATCCAAAATCAATTACATACCATAAATATAAGAAATTAGAAAATCGTCCCAAAACATCTCCCTAGGCCTACATCTCGAAATTGGGTAAAGGTCACAAAATATGAACACCCATTCACTCACGAGTCTAACCATACAAGAATTACTCAAATCTGACCTCAAATCGCCTTCCAAAACCCGAAAATTTTGTCTATGAAGTTTTTACCATTTCCCCCCAAATTTCCAATTCAAATTCCTAATTAGAAGATGAAAATAGCAATAGATTCATGAAATATAGCCTGATCCGAGTTAGAATCACTTACCCCAACAATCTTCTCGAAGAAACCTCGAAAAATCACCTCAAACCGAGCTCTCAAAGTCCCAAAATCGAAATGGGAATCAAACCCTCGAATTTCTCTTTTCTGCCCAGTTATTCTGCATCTGCGGACATGCCACCGTATCTGCATTGCCGCACCTATGGAATTCCCATCGCATGTGCAGATTTTAGTTAAAAACTCAGCGTCCGCTTCTGCAATCAAAGGGCCGCACCTGCGTTTGCGCACTTGCGGAGGCTTCTCCGCTTCTGCGGTCCTTCACTGCTTCTGCGATCACTCTAATGCATCTGCGGGCATCGCAGATACAGAATACACCTCGCACCTGCGACCCTTGGCAACCCCTCTATTTTTTGCTTATACGCTTCACTCTTCGCACGTGCGGTCCCACACATGCGGTCTCCTCACCGCAGGTGCGAAAAGACCAGATGCCTGAAGATTTCAGGAACAACACAAATCCAACTTTTTATCCGTTAAGCACCCGAAACTCACTCGAGGCCCCCGGGACCTCAACCAAATATACCAAAAAGTCCTAAAACACTATACAAACTTAGTCGAGCCCTCAAACCACATTAAACAACGCTAAAATCACGAATCACCCTCCAATTCAAATTTAAAGAACTTGAAACCTCCAATTTCCATAACTGATGTCGAAACCTATCAAACCACGTGCGATTGACCCCAAATTTTCGCACACAAGTCATATTCAACATTACAGACCTACTCCAACTTCTGGAATCAGATTCCGACCCCGATATCAAAAAGTCCACTACCGGTCAAAATCTTCAAAAATTCGACTTTCGCCATTTCAAACCTAAATGGGCTACAAACCTCCAAAACACAATCCGGATGCTCCCCTAAGTCCAAAATTACCCAACGGAGCTAACGGAATCGATAGAACTTCATTCTGGAGTTGTCTTCACATAGTACCGACTATGGCCAAAATTCTAAGGCTTAAACTTCCGTTTAGGGACTAAGTGTCTCAAAACACTTTAAAGATTCCAAAATCTAATTGTTACAGTAGCCTATGACTAATAGGTATTATTATTAAACTAAAGGTGATTGACATGGGATCGATACAAAAAATTAAAAGGCACTTTTTCATGTATATACTATATTACAAATTTAATTACCAGGATTAACTAAGGTTTGTTATTTATCTAAAGTAAATTGGATTTTTTTTACAAATTGTATACACTCCCCTATAACGACCCGATCGATTATTTTGAGCATTTATACTTTGCTCGATGGTTTGAGGGCATGAGTAGCTCCGTATGATGTAGTATGACTTGTGTGTATAGATAGTTTCGGTTTTCGGGTGATTCAGAATTAGTTTGGAAGAATGATTCTCAACTAGGAAGCTTTAAGTTGGTAGAGTTGACCAAGTTTAACTTTTGAATATTTGACCTCGAATCAGAGTTTTTATGGTTCCGTTAGATCCGGATAGTGATTTTGGACTTGGGCATATACCCGTATTTGTATTTATATATTTCTAGAAGGTTTCAACACTTATTAGCGAAAGTTGAAAATTTGAAGGTTTGAAATGTTCATAATTTTGACTGAGAGTTGACTTAGATGTTATAGGGTTCATATTGTTGTTCCGGGAGTTGGAATAGGTTCGATATGTCATTTGGAACTTGTATGCAAAATTTGGGTTCATTCCGGATTGGTTAGGCTTGAATCGGACGCTTGGTTCGAAGTTTGAAGTTTACGAACTTAAGGGATTGATCTTGATCGATGATTCATGATTTTGATCTTGTTATGCGTGATTTGAGGCCTCGAGTAGGTCCGTGTTATGTTTTGGGACTTATTAGTATGTTTGGACAGAGTTTCGGGGGGATCGGGTGAGTTTCGGGGTGGTTTCAGACCATTTCTAGGCAATGTTTAGTTGCTGGTTTTTGGCTACAGGGGTGTACATTACGATAGCGTGGATTTGCCCACGATAGCGAAGAGAAAAATAGGAAAAATAGAGTATTGAATCGCGATCGCGGAAGGCTTCTTGCGATCGCATAGAAGAACATCTCCATTGCATTGACCCATCTTTGAAAGCTTATAACTTGCAATCTATAAGAAATTTGGAGATGATCCAAAAATAAAAGTTGTTGCCCTTTGTGTCTCGTTTTCAGAAAATCAAACTGTTTGTTATTTAGAGTTTTATACAAAAGGTTATGGCTAATAAACTATAGGCTATTTGAGAAGAGTTGGGAAGGGTAAATGGAAGTTTGTTCATCGCGATCGCGGGGATATGGCTGCGATCGCATAGGGTAAAAATTGTCCTGCAAAATTTTGTAATCATGATCGGGAGGTTTGTGACCGCAATCGTGAAGGGTACCCCTGAAACAGTGTATAAAGTACTCTATTTCGAAGGTTTCGAATATTTTTGCATTGTTGGAGCTTTGGAGCTCGGATTGAGACTATTTTTGAAACGATTTTTACCATATGGTTTGGGGTAAGTGTTATCCACTCATTTTTGATTATATTTCATGAATCTATCTTCATTTTTGGTATTTGATCGAGGATTTTAAGAGAGAAATTGGAGGTTTTTGTCTTAAGTTTCATAGAGTGAATTTTTTTGTTTATAACATCGATTCGGAGTCGAATTTGGATGAAACTAGTATGGTTGGACTCGAAATTGAATGGTTTATCGGATTTTATGAGTTTTGTTGGGTTTCGAGGTACGGGCCTGAGTTTGACATTTTGGTTGATTTTGGGCTTTTGAGTAAAGATTAGACCTTTATCAATTGGAATTGTTTCCATATGCATTATTTGATGCTCTTGAGTTGCTTTTTGCTAGTTTCGAGCCGTTTAGAGGTCGTTACGCGTGGGATGGCATTTTTAGAGCATCGTTTGGGTTACTCGGTATAAGATTTGGCTTGTTCGAGGTAAGTAACACTTCTAAACTTGGTGTTGAGGGTATGAAATCCCGAATTACATGTTATGTGATTGATGTTGAGGTGACGTGCAAGATAGGTGACAGGCGTGTGGGCATGCACCGTGTGAATTGTGATTTAGTCAATTCTATGAAATTGTGTAACTATTTTCTCTGAATAGTTTCACTGTAATCTATGTGTTAGAGCACCTGACTTGTAATTCATGCTAGAAATTATGCTTAGGCATATGTTGGTATTATTGGGGCCCACTGAGGTCATTTCTGTTATTGAATTATATGTTTAAATTAAAATTTCGTACTCAGTCATATTTATTCATTGCATATCATATCTCAGTCTCTATTGCTATTTATTGATACATCATATCATCATTTTTGGGCTAATTTTATGACATTGTGAGCCCGAGAGACTGGAGAGATTAATGACCGAGTGAGGCCTAGGGTCTGATTGTGAGTGATATTTATTGGATCGGGCTGCACGCCGCAACATGTTTTATTGATTTATGCCTGGATCTGGCTTATTATAGCGCTTGGGTTGAAGGAGCCCCTCCAGAGTCTGTACATCCCCAGTGAGCGCAATTGACATTTATATTGAGGGATAGATCTTCCTTGAGCAATGGATCTTGCCCGAACCATTTATATTTGGGGATGGATCTTACCTGGGGTGGATTGGCCTTATACAATACTGAGTGACTGACTGTCAATTGATAAATATATTTGGGATGGATCTTCCCTAGGATGGATTAGCCATATGCAGTACTGAGCGCGAGGTTTTATTTCTGTTTGGTTGGGTTGGATCTGCCCTGTATAGTGCTGAGTATCGAGCGTGATGAGTGAGAGAGTGAGACCATAAGATTGAGTACTCTGAGAGTGTGAGTTCATGAGTTTATCGCTGAGATGCATTATGTTTGGCATGTGTATTTGAGATACATGCATAGAGATGCATTTCCTCACGCTATCCGATTTTGGTGAATTCATGATTTCACCTGCATAGTGACATGTAAGTATAGAGATGTACTTTCCTCATGCTATCTCAAAAATGAAACATCATATTTATTATTAAAAGGATTTTGCGAAAAATTACAGTTTTACAAACTTACTCATATTTTGGTGATTTCGGTAACAGATTTGGGTTATCACTGATATACTTGTGCCTATTTTCTGGAACTGTGAACGAGCTGAGCATTATATCTCTGAGTTACTTCTTTTGTCACTTTTATTATGTTGTTACGAACTGTTGTTGGCTATTGGTGTTAGACCCTGACCCATGTCCCAGCTAGTCACTACTTTCAACCTAAGGTTAGGTTTGTTACTTATTGAGTACATAGGGTCGGTTGTACTCATACTACACTTCTGCACCTTGTGTGCAGATGTTAGATGCTAATGTTGCTGCATACGGCGGGAGCCAAATCGGAAGATGTACTTGCGTTCTAGTTATGGCTATTACTTGTCCTTGGTAGCATTAGATTCAAATTATGTTCCTTTACATTTCGAACAGATGTTGTAATTATTTCACTTCAGTCTTGTAAAAAAACAATCTAAATCTTAGACGCTCATGATTTGTATTACCAGTCCCTGGAAAATTCTTTGTATAAAAGCATATGTATTATCATTTCTTCTCTTAATAAATCTCGTAAAATTGGATAGTTGTTAATTGACTTACATAGCGGGTTTGGTTAGGTTCTATCACGGCTAGTCGAATTTTGGGTCATGTCCTCCAGGAGCATGACATTTATTAGAAGGCATTTAATCATTGAGGTGCAATGAGGAAATGGTGTATTACTATGCGTATAGCATCATAGGGTGATAAACTCAATCTTTTGATTTATGAAGGAGCTGAGATATATAACTAGACTACAAAATTGAAAGAGCTTGAATATATAACTGTCGGTGAAAATACAATTACAACTGAAAAATAAAATGAAGAAAATAAAATATCTTTAGGCTGAGAGGCGGATATCTCGCTCTCATTAAAAATATTCAAGCCCACTGCAGCAAAGTCTTCACTAGTCCAGCAGTAATCCTCTTGACTTGTTTTCCCCAAGATACAACAGTTCGATTACGTCGTATGACTCGAACAAACTCTGGACAAGTTATTGAGTCCAAAGCTCCACCAAGATGAACACCTTCCTTCAACAAAAGTAAAAACTCTCTTCTTCTTTTTTTCACAACTTTAACTCACTTTATTGAAATATTCTACAATTAGTTTTTCACTCCACATTAGGGAAGAAAGAATCCTATTTAAATTGGGAGAAAGTGGGGTATAAGTTATGAAAACATAGAGAACGTGGGATAATTAGTATGTAATTAGTGGTAGAACATGGGAGAAGAGTTACAAAAGAATTATGGCCATTTTCTACATCACAGAGTAGCGGGAGTTATGGACATTTCCTATATCATGGAGTAGTGAGAGTTATGGCATATTTTATTTTAATATTAAAATGCTAAAATACTAACATTCCCCCACTCATTTTAATATTAAACTATATAAGAGAGTTTACCAGTTGAAGGGAGACTATTATTCATAATGAAGGTGTGCTCGGATATCTCGTTCTCTTTAAAGAGATTCAAGCCCACTGCAGCAAAGTTTTCACTGGTCTAGTAGTAATCCTCTTGACTTGTCTCCCCCAGGATACAACAGCACGATCACATTATATGACTCGAACAAACTCTGGACAAGTTGTTGAGTCCAAAACTACACCAAGATAAACAAATTCCTTCAACAAAAGTAAAAACTCTCTTCTTCTCTTTTTTCACAACTTTAACCTAACTTTATTGAAACATTCTACAATTATTTTTTCACTCCACATTAGGAAAGAAAGATTCCTATTTATAGGAGTAGGAATTCTTCCTTGAATTAATTGGAAAAAAGTGGGGTATAAGTTATGAAAACATAGAGAACATGGGATAATTAGTGTGTAATTAGTAGTAGAATATGGGAGAAGAGTTACAAAAGAGTTATCGCCATTTTCTATATCATGGAGTAGTGGGAGTTATGGGAGTTATGGCCATTTTCTATATCATGGAGTAGTGGGAGTTATGACATTTTATTTTAATATTAAAATGCTAAAATACTAATATTCCCCCACTCATTTTAATATTAAAATATATAAGAGAGTTTACCAGTTGAAGGGAGACTATTATGCATAATGAATGTGTGCTTTGCATTGAACCTCCACTTAGCAAAACATCGATCTTTACTCCAGAGTCAATAGTGGTCTCAGACATGAACTATGACTGCTTTAGGGAAATAAATTATCACTGCTTACACATAATAATCAAGGTGTTGACATGAGCTTTATTAGCCAGCACATTACGGCCTTGTGCTATCCCGGTTTTCATGAGTGTTTTTGAGAACAAGCCCAATTCTCAGAGGAAGCGACCTACTTCCACATTTCACATAGGTGAAATCTGTCAAGGGTGCTCCTATAACTCTTACACCCCACTCATACGAGCTATAGATTTTCATTAAGAGTTAATAAACCTCAACCTCGCAAATCCTTATAGGATAAATGCACTCACACCATAGGGATAAAACAATAATAAAAATAGTGCATTTCAAACCAAGCCATCATATGATTCGTTCTTCCCATTGAACCTGGTTATAGGATCTCTAGTCCCCAGGTTGGGTTTCCTCATATATTACTTATGAGTTTATGGGCTTCATTCTCATCTCCTTCTATGTGCTCTAGACCCTTTCTCTTGCTAAGGCCTTAGTTAGTGGATCTGCAAGATTATCACAAGATTTAACATAAACAATATTAATGGTACCACTTGTCAAATATGATCTCATAGTACTATGTTTTCTCCTTATAGATCTGGATTTACCGTTGTAATAACGGTTTTGTACGGTACCAATTGCAGTGATGCTATCACAATGAATTAAAATAGAAGGAATTAATTTTTCAAAATAAGGAATTTGAAATAATAAATCTCTCAACCAATTCGATTCCTCACTAGACGAAGCTTAAGCAATTAGCTCAATCTCAATGGTAGAGTTAGCAATTATTGTTTGCTTTTTCGATTTCCAACAAATAGCACCACCTCCCAATGTAAAAATATAACCTTTAGTAGAACAAGAATTACCAGATAAAGTGTTCCAATTTGCATCAGAAAAGCCTTCGAGTACAACCAAATATTTTTTATAAAATAAGCCATAGGTGTTTGTACCAAGTAAATACTTCATAACTCTTGTTATGGCATGTCAATGTTCACTACCTGGCTTACTTGTAAACTTGCTAAGTACTCTTACTGCGTATGCAATATCGGGCTTAATACAATCAGTCACATATCTCAAGCTTGCAATTAAGCTAGCATATTCTTTTGATTGATACATCATTGTCACTTTGTACAGGATATAAGTGAAGACTTGAATCAAAAGGGGTTACAACATGCTTGCAATCAACAAAATTATATTTTTTCAAAATTTTCTCAACATAATGTGACTAGTCAAGAAAACTTCTATCATATGTTTTAGTAATTTTCCTTCCAAAAATGAAATTCGCTTCACCCAAATCTTTCATGTCAAAATGGCTACTAAGCGTGCTTTTAGTTTCTCCAATAACATTGATGTTAGAGTTAAATATTAACAAATCATCAACATAGAGGCAAACAATTACATGTGAATTTTTCCATGACTTATGATAGATGCACTTATCACACTCATTTGATTTAAAACTATTTTCAATCATGCAGTAATCAAACTTTTCATGCTATTGCTTAGGTGCCTGTTTTAAGCCATAATGGGATTTAGTAAGTTTACACACTTTACTTTCTTGGTCTGCTTATATAAAACCCTCAGGTTCATCCATATAAATTTCTTCATTTATATCCCCATTTAAAAAAATCAGTTTTTACATCCATTTTATGAATATGCAAATCAAAATTTGCAGCAATAGAAATTAAAAGTCTAATGGATGTAATTCTAGTTATCGGAGAAAAAGTATCAAAACAATTCTAGGCTTTCTAGCTGCTTAAAACCTTTAGCAACTAACCTAGCTTTATACTTATCAACGGATCCATCCAGTTTTAACTTTTTTCTTAGGACTCATTTGCACCCAATTGTTTTATAACTTGGTGGTAAATCAACCAACTTTCAAGTTTTATTAGGAATTAGTGACTCAACTTCATTATTTACAGTCTCTTTCTAAAAAATAGCATTAGGTGACAATAAAGCTTCTTGTAAAGTAAGAAGGTTATTTTCAATATTAAAAACATAAAAATTATGACCAAAATCTTTTTCTATTCTAGCTCTTTTACTTCTTCTTAACTCAAAAGCATCATTTTATACATTTTGCAAAATAGAAGTAGAAGAACTAAGCATAGACAAAAAAACATCTTTATCTCCTTGACCCCCACTATTTTTAGACTCAAATAGAAATTTATTTTCATGAAAAATAGCATCACCTAATTCTATAATTATATTCTCTTCAAGATTTAAAAATCTATATGCTGTACTATTAGAAGCACAACCAAAAAAAGCACAAGCGATAACTTGTTTACCCAATTTTGTAATTTTAGGATCCGTTAGCCGAACATAGGCTAAACAGCCCCAAACTCTCAAATAACCCAAATTTGGCTTGTGAATTTTTCACAACTCAAATGGTGTCAATTTTGTTTTCTTATGAGGCACCCTATTCAATACATAACTTGCAGTCAAAATAGCTTCACCCTACAAAAATACTATTTTTTACTATTACATATTGATCACTCTCAATAATTTGTTTGAAGCCTGCCTTTTTAAGAAGAAAACTAGACATCATATTTTTTCTCATTGAAGGAGTATAAAGTACGTCTTTCAACGTTAATACTATTCATGAAGTAAACTTCAACTCGACCTCTCCCTTTCCAAGTACTTGGGTTGTGTGAGAATCACCAAGCATGATGATTTTGGGCTCGTCAAATGGAGTATATACTTTAAGCCAATCTCTATCATAGCAAACATGACGGTTTGCTCCAAAATCAGCTCACCATCCATCAACATTTTCTACCATGTTAATGCCTGTTATCACCACCACAAGTGGCTCTTCGGTAACTTTTGCCTGTGGTGTAGGACCACGTTTTCAAAATTTGCAAAATCGAGCAATATGCCCACTCTTACCATAGACAAAGCACGGTTTCGCAATTTGAACTTGTTGATTCTGTGCTTGGTTGTTTGCACCATTATTCTTCTTGGGAAATCTACCATAATTTTTCTAATAGGGCTTCTTCTTCTGCTTCAAAGAAGTATTTTTGTGAGTTTCAGGAGTACTATTATTTGAAGTAATTAAATTTATCTTTGTAATGATGGATTGTAGAGTGCTCTCTTCCGATTGCATAAGTGCATCTTGGCCTCTTGCCTCTTCTTCCATGCGAATCCGCATTATCAACGTCTCAGGTGAAGTTTCTTTTTGTTTGTGGCGCATAGGTTTTTGAAATTCCTTCCATGAAGGTGGAAGTTTATCTATTATGCCACAAACAATAAGATTGTCTCCAATTTTAAGTTCCTCGGACCTGAACTCTCTAACGATCATTATGAAGTATTGAGATTGGTCTACTACAGATTCGCTGTCCACCATTTGAAAATGAAAAAAATCTGCCAGCAGCATATTTTTTCACACCTGTCTCCTCGGTACCATACTTACTCTGGAATGCTTTCCAAATTTTCTCTGCAGTAGAGTAAGTTCTATCATAATAATTATAAAAATTATCTGATAGACAATTAAGAATATAATACCGACATTTGTATGAATCATCGTTATATTTTTCAATTTTTTCTTGAAGGGCAATTAGCTCATCATCATTCATGGAGGAGTTGTCTACTTTGCTTGGATTCTTCCCAGTTAAAACGTAAGAAACATTGAGAAGACTCAAATAAAAAAGTACTTTACCCTTCCATATCTTGAAATGAGTACCATTGAAATGGAATGGCTTGTTGAGATCTCCCACCTTGATATCCGCGAATTTTTCAACTGTAACTATCTGAATCTCCTTAAAATTATTGATGAAAATACAATTACAGCTGAAAAATAAAATGAAGAAAATAAAATATCTTCAGGCTGAGGCAGCCCACTGCAGCAAAGTTTTCACTGGTCCAACATTAATCCTCTTGTCTTGTCTCCCGATACAATAACTCGATCACGTCGTATGACTTGAACAAACTCTTGACAAGTTGTTGGGTCCAAAGCTCCACCAAGATCTTCCTTCAACAAAAGTAAAAACTCTCTTCTTCTTTTTTTTTCACAACTTTAACCTCACTTTATTGAAACATTCTACAATTATTTTTCCACTCCACATTAGGGAAAAAAGACTCCTATTTATAGGTGTAGGAATTCTTCCTTGAATTAAATTGGAAGAAAGTGGGGTATAAGTTATGAAAACATAGAGAATTTAGGATAATTAATGTGTAATTAGTGGTAGGACATGAGAGAAGAGTTACAAAGAGTTATGGCCATTTTCTACATCATGGAGCAGTGAGAGTTATGGGAGTTATGGCCTTTTTTACATCATGGAGTAGTGGGAGTTATGACATATTTTATTTTAATATTAAAATGCTAAAATACTAACAATAACTAGAATCAACACTTAAAAGAATGTATGGAGCAAAATCTTACCTGAGTATCATGAAATGATGCCTTTTCAGTTTAGAAACAATTTCTGCAACTTGCTTGTATTTCTCTTCACATTACTTGGCAAGCATCTAGCCTACAAGACCCATCGATTGGAAAAGTGCATAAAGAAGGAATAATTTGAAAGCAACAAATTATGAACTTCAAAGAGAGAGAGAGATTTCAAAGTGCTAAAGTGGTACCTCAGCCAATGCCCTTTCAGTGATTTCATTAAGTCGATTATCACATATACTTTTGTACAAAACCTGGAGGAAAACCCAATGAACAAAAGAAAATGAATGAGATTGAAAAAATATACAAATAAAATATAAAGTGACGAGCAGGTGAAGTGAAGCAAAAGCAACTGGAAATAATAGAAATGCGACAATGTTGTACATTGAAGGCGGCAACTACTCACAAGATTGTATACGGACAAAATCGGGCTTGCCCTTTTTGTGCGATTGATCGAGGTTGGAGCATGATAAGTCAAGGATCGTCTTTGATTTATATCAAACTATGGTGCATAGTTAGGTTATCACGCTGGAGACCCTGAGACCAATTAAGATCGAGACCGACCAAAACCAAGACCGACCAAGATTGAGATCGACTAAGATCCGGACCGAATAAGGTGGAGATCGAGGGAAGCTTACTGGGTCGAATAACGGAAAGACAAAATATCCGCGATCGGGCAAGGATCACAGTGCAAATCACGGCACGTATCAAGAAGAGGCCGATTAATTAGCCAATCATGGGATTTCTTATTGTATTTAAAATTGTACCAAGAGTAGGATTCCCCTACTATATAAAGAGTATCTGATCATTTGTAAAAGGCATCATATTCACGTTGCATAAAGCAATATATCGTCTTCTTAAACTCTCAATACACTGTTATTCTGTTCATACTTTCCAGTAATATACTTGTCTGATTCGAAGACGACCTCACTCGAGGATCATAGCTATATATCTCATTTGGTATACTTTAGTTTTATTTAATTTCAGTATCAATTTACGTTTTCTCCCAGATTGTGCCAAGTAAAATCACGTGTCCTTAAAATCACAGTATAAATTCAATTGTTATCCGTTTTTAGGGTAAACAGTTTGGCGCCTACCATGGGGCTAAGTATAATAGTGATTGCCTGATACAAATTTTCGTAACACACACTATTTTACGTTTGTTCTTTAAAGTCTCTTTGATTACAGGATTAAAAAATATCAAACTCTCAGTCAGCACCTCAACACATTGACAATGATCTTAGCCACCATGGTGAGAATGATAACATTGCACCAGAAAATGTTGTACCCCCTGCTGCCCTCGATGGAGTCCCGGCTGTAGATCCAATCGACGCTAGTTCGCATGTAGCCATCGATGGAAATTTGGCCGTCAATCCCGAAAGCAGCATTCGGGAGGGGGGGGGGGGGGGTTAACCTAATCAGCTACTTAGAATGCATATGGCGGTGAAGATGGCGGGATTAGCCTACGGGTAATATTCGAAATGTTGCACGCCCAACAGGCAGCAATAGCTCAGCTTCAAAATCGAAACCACACACCGAGCAGGGTCAAACTCGAGCCATCCCAGGAAGTTGTGCACAGGGTAGAATCGGTTTCGAGGAAATCGAATAAGAAGGAATCGAAGACCAATCCTGCTATCATAAAGATGCTAAAAGAACTGACAAAGCGAATCGAGACAGGGGAAAAGAAGATTGAGGAAAATGATAAGAAGGTGGAAACCTATAACTCTAGGGTCGATCAAATCCCGGGGGCACCACCGATATTGAAAGGACTAGATACCAAAAAGTTTGTACAAAAACCTTTCCCTCCAAGTGCGGCTCCGAAGCCAATACCCAAGAAGTTGCGTATGCCCGAGATTCCGAAGTATAACGGGACGACTGATCCAAATGAACACGTCACCTTATACACGTGTGCCACCAAATAAAATGACTTGGAACATGACGAGATTGAATCCGTCTTGCTAAAGAAATTCAGGGAGACTCTATCGAAGGGTGCTATGATATGGTATCATAATTTACCGCCTAATTATATTGACTTGTTTGCTATGCTTGCAGATTATTTTGTAAAGGAACACGCCGGATCCATTAAGGTCGCAACAAGAAAGTCGGACCTTTTCAGGGCAAAGCAGAAGGACAACGAGATGCTCAGGGAATTCGTATTTCGATTCCAAACGGAACGAATGAATTTGCCACCAATCAATGACAATTGGGTTTTCAAGATTTCACTCAAGGTCTCAACGTTCGGAGTTCCATAGCTTCACATTAGTTGAAGCAAAATTTAATCGAATATCCAGCTGTTATTTGGGCCGATGTGCATTATCGATACTAATAAAAAATTAGGGTCGAAGACAATCAGCTGGGGACCCCTTCCGGGTCTGTTTATCCTATCAGGTCCATTGACAGAATCAAATAGGACATCGGCTGAGAGCCATGCTCGATTAGGGATCTCTACCAGCCATACAATGGAGATCGGAGAAACAACAGGCCTGGGTGCAACTCTAGTCAAGGAGAAAGGAGAAATAATAGAGGTTAGATCTCTCGGGGGCTCATGAGCAAGAATGGTTTCGACAAGGACGCCAGGCCCAAAGAAGCACTATGACTATCAAGGTATAACTTCAACGTTGATGCATCCGCCATCGTATCAGCCGTCAGATGTATCAAAGATACTAGATGGCCTCGACCTCTGCAGACCAATCCATCCCAGATAAATCCCAATCAGATGTGCAAGTATCATGGCACCCATGGCCATAGAACAGAAGATTGCAGGCAACTAAGGGAGGAAGTAGCCCGCTTGTTCAACGAGGGGAACCTTCGGGAGTTCTTAAGGGATCGGGCCAAGAATCACTTAAAAACCTGGATCCAAACAAACAGAATGAGCAAGAGGAGGCACTACACGTAATTCACATGATTGTTGGAGGGGTCGATATTCCTCAAGGACCAGTATTAAAACGCACCAAGGTGTCGATCACAAGGGAGAAGCGAACTCGGGATTACGTACCGGAAGGAACCTTGTCTTTCAATGACGAGGATGCGGAAGGGATCGTGCAACCCCATAACGACGCACTGGTAATATATGTACTGTTGAATAAGACTCAAGTTAAATGTGTTTTAATTGATCTAGGTAGCTCAGCCAACATTATTCGATCAAGGGTCGTAGAACAACTCAGCCTGTAGGATCAGATTGTGCCCTCAGCCCAAGTGCTAAACATCTTCAACATGTCATGTGAAACCACCAAAGGTGAAATAACTTTGCTAGTGAACGTGGTTGGGACCATTCAAGAGACAAAGTTCCATGTGATCGAGGGCTATATGAGGTATAATGCCTTATTCGGGAGGCCATGGATCCACAACATGAGAGCGGTGCCCTCGACCCTTCACCAAGTTCTAATGTTCCCAACGGCAGAAGGAGTCAAAATAGTCTACGAAGAGCAACCCGCCACCAAGGAGATGTTTGCCGTCAACAAAGTGATACAGATATCGACAGTCTCATCAACGAAGGGGTCACATTTGAAGGGAAAACATGGGGTTCCTCGATCTTTCATAGTCCTTGATGATTTCGACGCCACCAAGTCAACGGTCGAAGAGCTGGAGCAAATCATACTAGTCGAACACTAGCCCAAATGAAAGGTATACTTGGGCACGGGGCTAGCCCCCGAGCTCAGGGGAAAACTTATTCAATTACTTAAAACTAACATGGATTTTGTTGCTTGGTCCCACCTCGATATGACAGGTATCCCACCGGAAATCACCACCCATAAACTAAGCCTGGACCCGAAGTTCCATCCGGTGAAGCAAAATAGAAGGCCCCAGTCTGAGGTCAAACAAGCTTTCATCAAAGACGAGTTAACCAAACTTCTCAAAATAGGGTCCATCCGGGAAGTAATATATCCCGAATGGTTAGCGAATGTAATAGTAGTCCCTAAAAAGGGAAACAAACTTAGAATGTGTGTAGATTACAAAGACCTAAATAAAGCATGCCCCAAAGGACTCTTTTCTTTTGCCTAATATAGATCGCATGATTGATGCCACGGCCGGCCACGAGATCCTTAGTTTTTGCGACGCCTATTCCAAGTACAACCAAATACGAATGAACCCGGAAGACTAGGAAAAGACCTTATTCATCACTAAATAAGGTACCTACTACTATAATGTAATGCCATTCAGATTAAAAGATGCCCGTGCAGCCTATCAACGCCTAGTAAACCGAATGTTCGAAGAATAAATAGGGAAATCTATGGAAGTTTATATTGACGACATGCTGGTTAAGTCCCTGCTAGCAGAGGACCATTTGAAGTATTTGCAGGAAACTTTCAGTATACTGAAGAAATACAACATGAAACTCAACCTAGAAAAATACGCGTTCGGGGTCGGCTCTGCAAATTTCTCAGCTTCATAGTATCCAATCGAGGAATCTAGATCAACCCCGACAAAACCAAAGCTATCGAGGAAATCACGATAGTAGACAACGTAAAGGCCGTGCAGAGGTTAACAAGGCGCATAGCCGCCTTGGGGCGATTCATCTCGAGGTCCTCCGATAAGAGCCGTTGATTCTTTTCGTTGCTGAAGAAGAAGAATAACTTCACATGGACTCCGAAATGCCAACAACCCTTGGAGGAGCTTAAACGGTACTTGTCAAGCCCGTCGCTGCTTCACACACCGAGGGCAGATGAACAACTTTACTTGTATCTGGCATTATCGTAGATAGAGGTAAGTGGAGTGCTAGTCCGAGAAGAACAAGGTACACAATTCCTTATCTATTATGTTAGTCGGACCCTAGGTGAGGCCGAAACTAGGTACCTATCTAGATACATTAGCACTCGCTTTGATGAGCGCATCTAGGAAACTAAAACCATACTTTCAATGCCATCCCATATGTGTTGTAACAACTTATCCTCTTCGAAATATTTTGCATAAACCCGAGCTTTTGGGACGGTTAGCCAAATGAGCTATAGAAATCAGCGGGTACGATATTGAGTATCCACCCCGAACATGCATCAAGTCTCAAATCATGGCAGACTTCGTGGATGATTTCACGCCGGCCCTAGTATCCGAGGTTGAAAGAGAACTACTAGTCAACTCGGGTACATATTCGGGGTTCTGGACCCTCTTTACAGACGGTGCTTCGAACATAAAGGGGTCTGGACTCGGCATCGTGCTAAAACTACCCACAGGTAACATGGTTAGACAATCTATTAATACTGTAAAATTGACTAACAACGAGGCCAAATATGAGGCCATGATTGTAGGTCTCGAACTAGCCAAAGGCTTGGTAGCAGAGGCAATCGAAGCCAGATGTGACTCCCTCCTCGTTGTGAATCAGGTTAACGGAACCTTTGAAGTTTGAGAGGAACGAATGCAAAGATACTTGGATAAGCTACAAGTAAATCTACACCGATTCAAGGAATTGACTTTGTAACATGTGCCTCGAGATCAAAATAGCGAAGCCGATGCCCTCGCAAACCTAGGATCATCGGTCGAAGACAACAAACTCAATTCGGGAGCTATCGTACAACTCATGAGGTCAGTGGTCCAGAAGGCCACACCGAGATAAATTTCACAAGCTTGACCTGAGATTGGAGAAGCAAATACATAGAGTATTTGAAGAATGGAAAACTTTCCTCAGATCCAAAGGAATCGAAGGCCCTGCGCACGAAGGCAGCCTAATTTAGCCTGTCCGAAGATGGAACCTTACTCAAAAGTATGTTTGACGGTCCGCTAGAAATATGCTTGGGACCGGGGTATACCGAGTATGTTTTGAGGGAAGTCCATGAAGGCACATGCGGGAACCACTCAGGCGCCGAATCACCGGTTTGAAGGGTAATCAGAGCCGGGTATTACTGGGTTGTTATGGAAAAACATGCGAAGGAGTTTGTGCAAAAATGTGATAAATGTCAAATACATGCTCCGATGATTCATCAACCTAAGGAGCTGCTACATTCAGTTTTATCCCCATGGCCGTTCATGAAGTGGGGAATGGACATCGTCGGCCCTCTTCCATCGGCACCAGGTAAGGCTCAATTTGTTTTATTTATGACAGATTATTTCTCTAAGTGGGTTGAAGGACAAGCCTACCAGAAGGTCAGGGAGAAGGAAGTCATCGACTTCATTTGGGACCTCATCGTATATCGATTAGGAATACCTTCCGAAATTGCATGTGATAACAGAAAACGGTTTATCGGGAGCAAGGTGACCAAGTTTCTCGAAGGCCTTAAGATCAAAAGGATCTTATCAACACCTTATCACCCTAGTAGGAATGGGCAAGCCGAATCGACCAACAAAACCATAATACAAAACCTCAAGAAAAGGTTGACTGACGCCAAAGGAAATGGAAAGAAATCCTACCCGAAGTCCTTTGGGCGTATCGCACAACTTCAAAGTCCAGTACCGGGGCAACCCCATTCTCTTTGGTTTATGGAGCCGAAGCTTTAATATCGGTCAAAGTTGGGGAGCCGAGTATCAGATTCCGATATTCGATGAAGGAATCGAATGACGAGGACATGAATATAAGCCTGAAGCTATTAGATGAAAGACGTGATGCTGCCTTTGTTCGATTGGCCCCCCAAAAATAACAGATTGAAAGGTATTACAATCTAAGGGCCAACCTTCGATATTCTAATGTCGGGGACTTGGTACTGAGGGTCACGTTAAACAACCGAAATCCAAATGAAGGAAAATTGGGTCCGAACTGGGAAGGGCCGTACCAGATTCTCGAGATCACGGGGAAAGGATCCTATAAGCTCGGAACGATGGACGGAGAACAGCTACCGAGCATTTGCAACGTAACTTATCTCAAACGGTATTATTGCTGAGGTACGACCCCATTTCAATTCTTTCTATATTTTGATTAACACTTGCATGTTATCGACAAGTAGCGGCACGGAGCCTTTAGATTGAAAGCATGCGTTGCACACTTTTTCCCTTGAACTATTTTTTTTTCCAACTCTGGTTTTTCGGTAAGGTTTTTAACGACGAAACAATGGATCGTGCTAACTTAGAATTGAAGGTCGATCAATAATCAATATCAAAGACTGTGTTTATAGTATCCGAGATTTCCCTACAATCAACCTCGAATACTAGGGGGTTTGCCCTCGGATATTGAATCATTACCCTCGGATATTGAATTGTTCTAGCAAGGAAATTATTTCGAAATGAAAGGGTCTCAATAGGTAGGATTTATTGTAAGGGACAAATGGTCAAAACGAACCGTGCCCACATACACTGCCCGAGCTCTGACATAAAACATGTACGTATGTGTGACTATTTTTGACAAGAATAAAGAGAAGTACTTTCCTTGCAACTATCTAATGTCTTGGAAAAATTTCCACTTTACAACCCCATACTTTCGATCTATTATGGAAACGAGCCCAAGGGCCAATTGTAACCAAAATTTGGATAATCACTCCCACACACGGGGACTGCCGTCCATAAAATAAACTCGAACAGATAGAACTATCGAACATCGAGGGCATAAGACCTATTAGGCAACCCTCAAATTCTAAAGGCCACAGCCATACCCACTCGAGGACTGTTATCTTAGGCAAGCCTAGATAACTCGGGAAAGCGAGCTCACTAGGCAACATCCGAACTAAAAGGCTACGGCGAATTTAATACGGTTCGGAGATGTCCGAAATCCGTAACAAAAATAGGCCTTCAAAAAAGAAAAAAATTCTTTCACAACCGGTTCTAAAGGCTACCCCCGGCAGAATCTTAAACTTAAGATATTTTCGGGAAAAAACTTCGGTAACACCGAACCCCGAAACGCCTTGACCCAGAAGGGCAATAAAGGCCGGGTTTGTTCGAACCTTCGAACACAACCTTATTATTTTTTGCTAAGGCATTATAACCTTTGTGAATACAAAGCAATAAAACAAAGGAAATATTCTAGAGCCGAAAAGGGTGGAAAGCCTTATATATAAACGATCTTTTTACATAGGCCAGATCGGCAAAAAACAAAAGAAAGCAAAATACAAAGGCCCAAGGGCTACTTTTACTTCGAGTTCGAGAGGCCATTCTCACTCGACTAGAAAGCCTAAGGGCTACCTTATTTTGAGTTCGAGCAAGTCCTCACTCGATCATAAAGCCAAAGGGCTACTTGAAATCGAGTTCGAGAAAATCCTCACTCGGGGACTATCTAACGAGCCCGAGCAATTCGATTCAAGATTGAATTATTACTCCAAATTTGAGACTACGTGTTAAGCCTAAGGGTTACTTTAATTCGAGTTTGAACATTC
This sequence comes from Nicotiana tomentosiformis, assembly GCF_000390325.3. Lineage (NCBI taxonomy): Eukaryota > Viridiplantae > Streptophyta > Magnoliopsida > Solanales > Solanaceae > Nicotiana > Nicotiana tomentosiformis. Next base: position 135,122,308 of record NC_090815.1, on the reverse strand, counting down.
GCTCAGGGACTACCAATCAAAAACGGTCGAGGGCAGTACTTACTATCGGTCCTTACCATCTGAACCCTGGACCTTCGAATACAACATCATAATTTTATGACAACATCATAATTTTGTGTTAAGGAGTTCTGACCTTTGTATAAATCAACAAGGCAACAGATTCGGAAACCATGGAAGAAAAAACAAAATTATACAAAAGCCTTTTTACAAGGGAAATGGGGCCCAATCAAGAATTCTTTACAAAGGCCGATCGGCCTCAACATAAAAGCAACAATTACAAAGCCTAAGTGGCATGGTCCTTATCGGAGGAAGCATCTTCGCCCTCGGAGTCTTTCCCACCAGATTCGCTCAAACTCTCGGAGTCTTCCTCAGGAAAAGCCAATTTTAGAGCCCTTGTTTCTTCTGCTCTGGCAATCTCAATTTTCACGAATATATCAAAACCCTGAGCACGGGTTTCCTCGAGGGATTCCCTTCGAGCTTGCCACTTCACGTGATCCACCATGACCCTGACATGTTCCTGGGTAGCTTCGACATCGACCTTGTATTGGGTCGCATTAGCTTGGGCCTTAGTGTTGGCCACTGCCGCCTCAGATTTGGCCGCTTCAAGCTCCACGACCAGGTTCTCCCGAGCAGAAACTGTTGAACCAAACTGGGAATGGAGCTCGTTGATTTTCTTGGCCTGCGCCAAGATTTCCTCTTTCACACCTCGGAGCTGGTTTTCAGCCAAGGCCAGTTGGGCCCGGGCAGTCTCCTTCTTTTAGGCCAGGCCATCCATTTACCTCTTCCATCCTTCGTCCTCTATTTTTAATGTATCTACTTCTTCACGGAGTTACCTGATCATGTAAAGATTTTCTTGGACCTGCGGGTTCGAACCATTAGCTACCATGACCGAATCGCCGTCACTAACTTCAAAGATTCTTCTTACCTGCTCGACCAGTTCGACGTGTTCTTTCTAAGCCATTTCTATCTCAGCACAGAGGCCTTTAGCTTCCCCTTCTCAATGCTCACTGAGAAGCTTGAAGGCATCCTTTTCCTCAGTGAGCCCCCGTATCTCATCCTCATGTCGGCTCAGCTCCCCTCGGGCTCGGAGGAAAGCCTCATGATGAAGCACCAAAGCCTATAAACATATAAAAAGGAGTTATGAAAAGAAGAGAAAAGTCAAAGTACAAAATTTAACATCGACAAGGAAATATGGGATTACCCGGTTTAGAGCTTGTTGGGCTTCTTCGGTGACCAAGCATCAGAGATAGCTAGCCACCCCTACTGGGGCAAAAAGAACCCGAGAATCCTCCGGGGCCAAGATGATAATTGATCGCTTACGCACGGGATTGACGCTGGCGGCTGGGAATTGATCAGTCAGTTTAAAGCTCGAGAAGGCTTCATTCGAGCCCTTCCTCGGTACTTCCAAGTCACCCACACCGGTGACATCTTCCACTCCAACAAAGTAGCCACATAAAAGGGTCTTCTGCTCCATGTACCCCTTCACCGTGGGAAGTCTTCATCGCCTGAGCATCCTTGATCATCGAATCAGAGAACAAAGGTAATGAGGGGGAATCTCCAATCTCTATTTCCCCAAGTAAATCTTTTGGGGCGCCGCCTTCATCTCAGGGGGCCTCGAACATGGTTTCTACCACAGTATCGACCGCCTCCTTGTTCGCTTTCTAACCTCGAGGTGAAGCGTCTTCAGCTCTTTCTGGCATGAGTACTTCCACCAAGGCTTCCCCCTCAATCCCATAAAGTCGAGGCGGACAGTTTCAGCTCCCATCGGCTCAGTAGTTCCCCAAATCTCGGTGCCAGCTCGCACACGGGCCACCAGCCCAGAGTCTTCTTCTTTCTCTTCTCCTTCAGGCTCATCCCTTAGCCGAAGAACTGATTCCAAAGTTAGAGGGATGATATTCCCCTTAGGCTTACGAGGCCTCTTCACCGGTCTTTTCTTTTCCGGGCCCGGAGAGCTCGGAGCCCCTTTTCTTTTCTTCTATTTGGCCTTCTTCGGGGAAGATAGAGAGGTAAGTGCCTCTTCTTCAACAGATGGGGGCCTCATTGCTACGTCTTTCCTGAGGCCTGCAAGTTATAAAAGACGAGTAAGCTCGATACAAGACCCGAACGACAACCGTTCTAAGTAAGAAAAATAACGTGATTACGGGCCTCCCATTGAACCTTTGATAACTCCGTCCAAGCACACTCAGAGTATAACTTCTGTGACACTAAGCCCTCGACCCATTGCCTGAGATCGGGGATTAGTTCCGGCACATGGGCCACAACTGCAACACAAAAAACATAGATGAGGAAAGAAGATGAGGAGTAAAATGGCAAAGTTAGATATTCAAGGCAAAGCAATACTTACGATTCATGTTCTATTTTTCAAGAAACGGCATGTCTTCGGTAGGGATTAGGTCCGAAGTCCTTATTCGGACAAACGACCTATCCAACCTCGGTCTCGGGTCTCGTCTATGCTCGAAAATAGGGGTTTGATGGCTAGGCGGTAAAGCTTGATCAATCTTCCTCGATAAAGCCGGGGACTATAGAGACGCATAAGGTGATTGAGGGTAAAAGGATTCCCCTTGATCTTTCTTACAAAAAATCGAAGGAGGATCAAAATCCTCCATAATGATGGATAGATCTGGCCAAGGGTCACATCGTACCTCTTATAGAAGGCAACGATGATGGGATCTAAAGGACCCAATGTGAAAGGATAAGTCTATAAACATAGAAACCCTTCCACATGGGTAGTGATTGATTCCTCAAGCGAGGGCACCACCACGTGCTTGTCGACCCAGTTGCAGTCCTCTTTAACTTGGTCGAGGAGATCGTATGTAATCGTGCATTTGTACCTCGAGACCGGTTCTTATCGACCCGGTACCGAGAGTGTATTCTCTACCTTGAAATCAGCAGCGGTGGGGCACTTTGTTGGAACGAAGTCCTCTAAGGGTGGTTCCGCCACGGCTCCGTCACCGGCAGACCTTGATGAAGAAGCAGTTTCTTTTTGCGGAACGGTTTTTGAAGTATTAGCCATTCTACTTTTACGAGTGAAGAAGAATGGAAACTGAGAAGGAACACTTGGTATTTTGTGGTGAAACAGGCGAAGAAACACTAGAGATCTGGAAACACAAAGCTTTGATGAAGGCAAAGGAATTTTGAAGATTAGAGCAAAGAAGATTTGAAAGTAAAGTTTGGGCAAAAGAAGAAAGATACATTTATAGGTTTAAGATGGTAGTTCAAATCCGGTAGTGGCCGACTGGCACACATTAAATGCCTGGGAAACTATACCGACGAGACGTTACGGTTACCCCCGTCGCTTACGTCATGATGCTTACGTCATGATGTATCAAGGTGAAGATCGAGGGCTCAAATCATTTCTTGTCATTACTCTCCAAAAAACGAGGGGACTATCTGTATATGGTCAAAATCGGGCTTGCCCTTTTTCCGCGACTGATCGAGGCTGGATCATGATAAGTCAAGGATCGGCTTCAATTTATATCAAAATATGGTGTAGAGTTAGGTTGTCAAGCTCGAGACCCTGAGACCGATTAAGATCGAGACCGGCCAAAACCAAGACCGACCAAGATTGAGATCGACCAAGATCGGGACCAAATAAGGTAGAGATCGAGGGAAGCTTACTGGGTCGAATAACGAAAAGACAAAATATCTGCAATCGGGCAAGAATCACGGTGCAAATCCCAGCAAGTATCAAGAAGAGGACGATTAATTAGTCAATCATGGGATTTCTTACTGTATTTAGAATTGTACCAAGAGTAGGATTCCCCTACTATATAAAGGGGGTCTGATCATTTGTAAAAGGCATCACATTCATGTTACATAAAGCAATATATCATCTTCTTAAACTCTTAATACACTGTTATTCTGTTCATAGTTTCCAATAATATACTTGTTTGATTCGAAGGCGACCTCACTCGAGGATCAAAGCTATACATCTCATTTGGTTTGCATTAGTTTTATTTAATTTCAATTTACGTTTTCTCCCAGATTGTGCCAAGTAAAATCATGTGTCCTTAAAACCACAGTATAAATTTAATTGTTATCCATTTTTAGGGTAAACAAAGATCCTGCTGTTTTGTGCGGTCAAGCTTCTCCTTAGAATCCAGAAGCACATTGTCCTTGCTTTCATTCTTATCAAACAAAGGAATTAGGTTAACCAGATCAACAGTATCATGAAGTAGATAGCATCCAAGATTTCATCATACAAACGGCTTCTAAAAAACCTAAATATGCCCACATCCTAGATTTTTTCATAGCTAATTAGCTGACTAAATTTGTAATAATGTTGTTACATAGTTATGTAATTAATATGTAATTAGTCCTATTCCCATATAGAATAGGAGTAGGTCTCATTGTATTATAATTAATCAATCAATAATATATTTTTCTCCCGTACTTTCTCACATGGTATCAGGGCGAAAGTGAGAAAATTGTTGTTGTGCGTCATTCCAGAAACACCGGGAAAGGAAAAAAAACCATCGTCGTTCAATTTTCCCACGACTTAAGGCTGTTCGGTGAAGAAAAATCATTACCCATCGGTGTTGTTGATGTTAGGTTGAAAATCCATGTTTTGCATGTAATTTACCTTACATTATGCCTCGATCTTATTAACTTTAGTGTGGATATTTGTAACTCGAGCTTAATAATGGTATTTATACGTGTAGGAGTTAATTGGAAGTGATTTGGAAAGTTTGCGTGCAAATTGAAGTAACAGCGGAAGAATTTGGAGCAAGCATGACTTTGGTGCCCACGTTCGCGCCAGGTGTCACGACCCAACACCCATAATAGGTCGTGATGGTACCTAACATCGCCGTTAGCCAATCCCACAAGTGAAACTACTATTTATTTACCCCATTTTTACATTTAAAACAAAAATTTCCCTTTTAAAAGAACAAAACAAGTGAGATCTCATGCAACCGTAATTGCTCTTTTCTTAACAAAATACCAGCATAATAAGTACATCCACTGTAGTGATAGAAATGATAAGTAAAAGAGTATATAGATGCTAAAAGTCCTAGAAATCTAGCGCTGCAAGTACATGAGCAATCTAGAGAATATATCAAACTGCTACAACTACTGTCTGAAAGTGATAGACAAACAAATAAACAAGGTAGGGGAGACTCCGGTGCTACAAATCGTAGCAAGGCAAGCAGCTCACCACTAAGTCTCCATAGATGATTGGCTATGCACCCACATGACCAATGGTAGTACCTGTCTCAGTGCCTGCACATTAGTGCAGAAGTGTAGTGTGAGTACGGAAAACAACGCGTACCCAGTAATTATCTAGTCTAACCTCGAATAAGTAGTGACGAGAGATCGACTTGATACTTACTAGAGGTCGAATAATAATATAAATACATAAAGTAGACATGGTGAGTGTACAACAAGTAGCAGCGAAGCAAATAAAGTGACTACAGTAAGTCCACACATGAATCTATATCAAATCACTAAATACGTCATAACTGTCCTACATGTCGCAAACTCAATAGTTACACAAACAAAATCTAGTTCAAATTATTAAGCACGAAGCTGCCGAGGCAAATAGCCCGATCCCATAGGAGTAGTGGTACTCAGCACTGCCAAGGTGAACGACCCGATCCCATAAGAATAGTATTACCAACTTGCCGAGGCGAACGACCCAATCCCATAAGAGTAGTATTACCATCATGTCGAGACGAATGACCCGATCCCATAAGAATAATTATTGTCACTGCCGAGGCAAACAATCCGATCCCATAAGAGTAGAGAAATTAACCTCGCTCGTGGAAGCACTTGGGAGACGAGAAAACACAGATTTATAGTTTATCAAGTATTTCCCAACTTTTCTAAAGTAAGAAACTAAGCCGATATCTCCAATTTAAATCCTCAATCTCAGTCCTAATCAAGATAAATAATACACATGATAGGCATAAACAATATAATTAAAGGCATGATGTGAATCTAAGTCTACCTGGACATATCATGAAATATAGCTACGTACGGACTCTCGTCACCTCGTGCGTACGTATCTCCCTACAACAAGTAACACACAACAATAATACATCTAAGGGGATAAGTTTCCTCTTACAAGGTTAGGCAAGAGACTTACCTCGGTTCCAAGTCCTCAATCCGGCTCTTCAACATCACTAGAACTCCTAAAACGACGTCGAGTACTCTGAAACTAACCAAAAGTCGTATAAGCTAATAAATATATGTTCAAGGGTTCATAGTTTAGCTATTAGAGTAATCACCCAACCCAATTTGGAAGATCCCTAAATTTCACCCCCTGTCCCACGTGCCCGGATTCCGAATATTTTCGAATATAAATGTTACACATGACCTCACGAACTCAAATATAAAACTTATTACCAATTACATAAAACATTTTGTGGTCAACTCTTATTTTTACCAAACCTTAGTTTCTATCAAAATCTTACAATTTTCCCCTTAATTTCATGTTAAATCTACCTATAATCCATGTATGTAACTAAAGAATTGATAGGGTTCACTTACCTCTTGATGTTGATGAAAATCCCCCACAAAATTGCCCAAGACCAAGTGGGAAATGAGAGAAAAGAGACCAAGACCCACATTAAAAATCAATTCTGCCCAGTGATTTCTTCTTCGCGATCCTAGAAGAAGCCTCGCGATCGCGAAGGCATAACTGGCCCAAACAATGGATCCCTTCTATGAGAATGCGAGGGAAGTATCGCGATCGAGAAGGCTTGCCCAGCCTGAGCTTCACGAACGAGGTCAACCCTCCGCGAATGCGAAGTGTAAAAGCGACTGAGTCTCCCCCAGGCCCTTGTTCTACGCGAACGTCAAGGCTACCTGACCTAGACCTTCATGAATGCGGACCCATGGACGCGAACGCGAAGGGAAAAATGCACAGTCCCCAATTCCTTCTCCGCGAATGCGACTCTACCTCCGCGTTCGCAAAGAAGGAAACTAGAACCAACATTTTCAGATTTTCCAGACTTAGGTCTGGGTGGTTCAAAATTCACCTGATTCACCCGGGACCCCGACCAATCACACCTACAAGTCTATAAACATAATACGGACCTGCTCAAACCCTATAAACACGTAAAACAACATCGAAATAAAGAATTGTACCCCAAAAACCAACTCGAATCAACTTATGAACTTTAAACTTTTCAATTAGCTCCGAACGTGTCAAATCATGCTTAGACTACTCGGAATGACATCAAATTTTGCGTACAAGTCATAAATCACCATACAGAACTATTCCAAGTCTTGGAATACCAAACGGACCTCGATAACACCAAAGTCTACCCCAAACTGAATTTAAAGAACTAGAAAACCTTCAATGAACCGACTTTCCACATAAGCGCTGAAATGCTCCTGGGTTACCCGAAACCCGATCCGAACACAAGCCTAAGTCCGAAATCATCATACGAATCTATTCGAAATATCAAATCCCGGTTTGGAGGTCGTTTACTCAAAATATTGACTCAAGTCAAACTTGGCCCCCTTAGGCCACTATTAAGGAATTAAGTATTCCAATTTCAACCCAAACCCTTTCAAACCTAAACCAAACATCCCCGCAAGTCATAAAATAATAAAATCATATACGGGAAGCTTTAATTAGGGGAACGCGGATCTAGTAAGTAAAACGACTGATCGGGTCATTACATTCTCCACCTCTTAAACAAACCTTCGTCCTCGAACGGGTCTAGAATCATACCTGGAGTGCTGAATAAGTGCGAATATCTGCTCCTCATGTCCTCCTCGGCCTCCCAAGTCTCTTCCTCAACTGGTTGACCCCTCCACTTGACCTTTACCACAAAATCCTTCTTAGACTTCAATTGGCAAACCTACCCATCAACAATGGCAACTAGCACCTCATCGTAACCCAGACTCTCATCTAGTTGAACCGTGTTATAATCTAACACATGAGACATGTTGACATGATACCTCCGGAGCATAGACACATGGAAGACCTCATGAACTCCAGATAGACTGGGAGGCAAGCAAGCTCATAAGAAACCTTCCCAACTCGCCTCAGCAACTCAAATGGGCTAATAAACCTTGGGCTCAGCTTGCCCTTCTTCTTGAACCTCATGATGCCCTTCATCGACGAGATTTTCAAGAGAACCTTCTGACCCACCATAAATGAAAAATCACACGCCTTCTAATCCGCTTAGCTCTTCTGTCTGGACTGTGTTGTGCGAATTCGCTCCTGAATCAACTTTACCTTCTCCAAGGCATCTTTCACTAAATCAGTGTCGTATAACTTATCCTCACTGGGCTCAAAGCATCTGATGGGCGAACGACATCGGCGACCATATAATGCCTCAAATGGAGCCATCTTGATGTTGTACAGATAATTGTTGTTGTAAGAAAACTCGACAAAGGGAAAAAATCTATCTCACTACCCTCCGAAGCAAATGACATATGCTCTGAGCATATCCTCCAGAATCTAAACTGTCTACTCCAACTGCCCGTCGGTCTGCGGATGAAAGGTTGTGCTGTGCTCTACTAGGGTACCCAACTCGATCTGTACTGCTCTCCAAAAATGTGAAGTGAACTGAGGGCCTCTATTTGATATGATGGAAACAGGCGCACCGTGCAACCGAACAATCTCTTGAATGTAAATATAGGCAAACCTCTCTTAAGAGTAAGTAGTACCACTGGAATAAAGTGTGTCGACTTGGTCATCCTATCGACAATGACCCAAACGACATCAAACTTCCTCAATGTTCGCGGCCAACCCAACAATGAAGTCCATAATGATGCGCTCCCACTTCCACTCTAGTATAACCATCTGCTGGAGTAGGCCACTTGGCCTCTGGTGCTCATACTTGACCTCCTGGAAATTTAGACATCTCGCCACACACTCAACTATGTCCTTCTTCATCCGCCGCCACTAATAATGCTACCCTAGATCGCAATACATCTTCGTAGCACCTGGATGAATAGAATACCGAGAATTGTGCGCCTCCTCTAGAATTTTCTCCCTCAAGCCATCAACATTTGGAACACATAGGCGACCCTGGAGTCACAGAACACCATCCTCACCGAAAGTAACCTCTTTGGCACCACCCTATAGTATCGTGTCTCTAAGAACTAACAAGTGTGGATCATTGTACTGACAAGCCTTGATCTGCTCAAGTAATGAAGACTGAGCCACAACGCATGCCAGAACTCTAATGGGTTCTGAAATATCCAACCTCACAAGCCTGTTAGCTAAGGACTGAATGTCCAAAGCCAATGACATCTCCTCCACCGAAATGAATGCCAAACTACCCATACTCTCGGCCTTTCTGCTCAAGGCATCCGCAAGCACATTCGCCTTGCCCGGATGATAAAGGATGGTAATATCATAGTTCTTCAGTAACTCAAACCACCTACGCTACCTCAAATTAAGGTCCCTCTGCTTAAACAAATGTTGTAAGCTATGATGATCGGTGTAAATCTCATATAGATAATGCCTCCAGATTTTGAGAGCATGAACTATCGCAGCCAACTCCAAATCATGCAAGGGGGTAATTCTTCTCGTGGGGCTTCAGCTAAGGTGAAGCATATGCAATAACTCGCTCCTTCTACATCAATACACAACCCCAAGCCAACGCGCGAAGCATCGTAATACACGGTATACATCCATATACTGCAAGGTAACACTAACACATGTGTTGTAGTCAAAGCGGTCTTGAGCTTCTGAAAGATCGCCGCACAATCATCCGACCATCTGAACGGAGCACCCTCCACGAACTGATGATAATAACCTGCTAACCCCAAGAAACTCCTGATATCAGTCGCTGTGGTGGCACGAGGCCAATTCTGGACTGCCCCAATCTTCCTGGGATCCACCTGATACAACATGCCCCAAGTCCGACATAAAATCCAACCAGAACTCGCACTTGGAGAACTTGGCATAAAGCTTCTGTTCCCGCAAGGTCTGGAGCACTAATCTCAAATGTTTCTCGTGTTCCTCCATACTACGTGAGTGGATCAATAAATCATCAATGAAGACGATGAAAAATGAGTCAAGATACGGCCTGAATACCCAATTCATCAAATCCATAAATGCTGCCGAGGCATTAGTCAGGCCGAAAGACATTACCAAAAACTCATAACGGCCATAGCTAGTCTAGAAAGCCGTCTTCGGAATATCCGAAGCACGAATCTTCAGCTAATGATACGCAGATCTCAAGTCAATCTTAGAGAACACCCTGGCACCTACATCTGGTCAAACAAATTATCAATACGCGATAATGGGTACTTATTCTTGATGGTGACTTTGTTCAACTGGCGATAATCAATGCACAATCGCATACTTCCATCCTTCTTCGTCACAAACAACACTGGTGCGCCACAAGGCGACACACTTGGTCTAATGAACCCCTTCTCAAGAAACTCTTGAAGCTGCTCTTTTAACTCTCTAAGCTTCTTGGGAGCCATACGACAAGGCAAAGTAGAAATAGGCTGGGTGCCTGGCACCAAATCAATGCCGAAATAGATATCCCGATCTGAAGGCATACTTGGTAGATCAACAGGAAATACATCGAAAAACTGTCGTGCCACCGGCACTGAATCTAACACGGGAGTCTCTGTAGTAGTATCCCGAACAAAAGCCAAGTAGGCCAAACAACCCTTCTCAACCATATGTTAAGCCTTCAGGAAATATATGACCCGACTGTACCGACAGATGAACCCCTCCACTCCAACCTGGGTAACTAAGGCATCACCAAGGTAACAGTCTTGACATGGAAATCAATAATGGCATGGTATGGGGACAACCAGTCCATGCCCAAGATAACCTCGAAGTCTACCATATCGAGCAATAAAAGATCCGCTCTGGTCTCATATCCATAAAAAGTGAATAGACCCGATCCACAATAACAGAATCACTGACTGGCATGGACACATACACAAGAACGCCCAAGGACTCGCAAGATACATCCAGATAAGGAGAAAATAGAGAAGAAACATAGGAGTAAGTAGACCTTGGATCAAATAATACCGAGGCATCCCTACGACAGAAAGAAATAATACCTATGATCACTGCATTGGAGGCGATTTCCTCTTGCCTAGTGGGAATAGCAAAGAATCTAGCCGAAGCGCTAACTGACTGGCCTCCACCTCTAGGGCGACCCCTACCTACCTGCCCTCCGCCTCTGGCCAGGCGGGCAGGCGATATGGTAGCTAGTTTCGCGCAACTTTGGAAAAATAACCTTAAATATAATAAAAATGTTATTAATCATGTGCACGTACACGTGACACACCCCTCGGAGCAGTGGGCTGCAAACTTGAAGTCTGACCCGAATAGCCTGAATACCCACTGGAGGAACCTTAAATAGCTGGCGGATGGTAAGTACTCTCTGGAATGGCACTGAAGTAGGGTCATGCTGGAGCACTCCGAGAAGGCAGTGGTACTGACTACATGTGCCTGCTAGGCTGACCCCTCATGAACTAACCTCCACCCCCAGGTGGGGTGCTACTGAATCCTCCAAATTGCCGGGGCATTTGTCCCTCAGCGCAAACTCTCTGCTGCGGTTGCGAATACGCTCGATCATCCAAGCTATATCCACAACATGATGAAAGGGAGTCCCATATCTACCTCACGGGCCATAGAAATATGAATCTCAGGGTACAGACCTGCAATGAACCTTTGCACCCTCTATGCGTCTGTGGATAGTATAATAGCTGCATAGCATGACAAGTTAGTGAATCTCGCCTCATAGTCAGTCACAGACATATGACCCTGATGGAGGTGCTCAAATTGATCCCGAAGCTCCTCTCTCTCAGAAGGTGGTATGTACTTCTCCAAGAACAAATGTCTAAACTGATCCCACGTAAAGAAAGGCGAACCTGCTGGCATACTAAGAAGGTAAGCCTGCCATCATCTGTAGGCCTTGCCCTCAACCTAAAAGGTGGTGAAGTCCACCCCGTTGGGCTCCAATATCCCCATATTTTGGAGCCTATCCTTGCACCGATCAATGAAATCCTAGGGGTCCTCTGACCGCCCACCCCCAAAGTTAGGGGGCGAAGTCTAGTCTATCTGTCCAACCGCTTCTACTGATCAACAGTCGTGACTGGTACAACCTCTGGCACAACCGCTGCAACTGGCTGGGCTCCGCCCGCATGTAGTGCACCTGGGGTCTTATAAACGGTAGCCGCGTGCCCTGGAGCCTGAGCGGTAGGGGTATGTGCTCCCCCTCCAGCCTGAGATGTGGCAGGGTTCGCTAAATATAAATCATCCTGTGTTATAGAGTCCATGAACCGCATCATACAGCCCATGAATTCCTGGAATCTCAGTGCAGTCATGAAATATTTTGGGGTTGTCACAACTGCAGGTGCCTCATCCTGCTCCTCAACAACAGGATCCTCCATTGGATCCACTGGTGGTACAATGGGAGTAACTCTAGGATGACCTCGTCCTCTGACTGGAGTTGGAGCCCTCCCCCGACGTCTAGCAACGAGAAGACCATCCCCTCTACTTCCTAGTACATCCACCACGCGCGTTCTCATCATCTATGAGAGATCAATAGAAAAATACTTAGCACAATATATTAACTGCATGATAGGGGATGAATAAAGAGAAGTTTCCTAATACCCTATAGCCTCTTGAAGATAAGTACAGACGTCTCCAGACCAATCCGCAAGACTCTACTAGGCTTGCTCATGACTCGTGAGACCTATGTGAACCTAAAGCTCTGATACCAAGCAGTCAAGACCCAAAACCCATAATAGGTCGTGATGGTGCCTAACGTCGCCGTTAGGAAAGCCCACGAGTAAAACTGCTATTTATTTACCCGCTTTTACATTTCAAATGACAGTTTCCCTTTTAAAAGAACAAAACAAGTGAGATCTCATACAACCATAACTGCTCATTTCTTAACAAAATACCAGCATAATAAGTACATCCACTGTAGTGATAGAAATGATAAGTACAACAACACATATATGCTAAAAGTCCCCAAAACCCAGCACCACAAGTACATGAGCAATCTAGAGAATATACCAAACTACTACAACTACTGTCTGAAAGTGATAGAAAAAGATAATAAACAGGGTAGAGGGAGACTCCGATGTTGCAGATCATAGCAAGACAAACAACTCACCACTAAGTCGCCGTAGATGATCGGCTACACGCCCGCGTGACCACTAGTAGTACATATCTCAGTACCTGCACATCAGTGCAGAAGTGTAGCGTGAGTACGAAAAACAATGCGTACCCAGTAAGTATCTAGTCTAACCTTGAAGAAGTAGTGACGAGGGGTCGACTTGACACTTACTAGAGGGCGAATAATAATATAAATACATAAAGTAGACATGGTGAGTGTACAACAAGTAGCATCGAAGAAAATAAAGTAACTACAGTAAGTCCACACATGAATCTATATCAAATCACTAAATGCATTATAACTGGCCTAGAAGTCGCTAACTCAATAGTTACACAAACCAAATCAAGTTCCAATTATTAAGCATGAAGTTGCCGAGGCGAATATACCAATCCCATAGGGGTAGTGGTACTCAACACTGCCAAGGCGAACGGCCTGATCCCATAAGAATAGTATTACCAATCTGGCGAGGCGAACGACCCAATCCCATAAGAGTAGTATTACCATCTTGTCGAGACGAATGACCCGATCCCATAAGAGTAATTATTGTCACTGCCGAGGCAAACGACCCGATCCCATAAGAGTAGAGAAATTTACCTCGCTCGTGGAAGCACTTGCGAGACGAGAAGACATAGATATATAGTTTATCAAGTATTTTCCAACTTTTCTAAAGTAAGAAACTAAGTCGATATCTCCAACTTATATCCTCAATCTTAGTCCTAATCAAGACAAATCATACACATGATAGGAATAAAAAGCAAAATTAAAGGCATGATGTGAATTAAGTCTACCCAGACATATCAAGAAATATAGCTACGTACGGACTCTCGTCACCTCGTGCGTACGTAGCTCCCCACAACAAGAAACACAAAATAATAATACATCTAAGGCAATATGTTCCCTCTTATAAGGTTAGGCAATAGTCTTACCTCGGTTCCAAGTCCTCAATCCGGCTCTTCAACCTCACTAGAACTCCTCAAAAAGATGCTGAGGACTCTGAAACTAACCAAAAGTCATATAAGGTAATAAATATATGCTCAAGAGTTCATTGTTTAGCTATTAGCGTAATTATCCAACCCAATTTGGAAGATTCATAAAATTCACCTCTAGGCCCACGTGCCCGGATTTTGAAATTTTTTGAATATAAATATTACCCATGACCTCACGAACTCAAATATATAATATAATAGATTTTATAGTCAAATCTTATTTTTATAAAACCCTAGGTTCTAGAAAAATCTCACAATGTTTTCCTTAATTTCATGTTAATTCTACCCATAATTCGTGTATTTAACTAAAGAATTGATAGGGTTCACTTACCTTTTGATGTTGATGAAAATCCCCCACAAAATGCTCTCAAAATTTCCAAAGACCGAGTGGGAAATGAGAGAAAAGATACCAAGTCTCGCATTAAAAATCATTTCTGCCCAGTGATTTCTTCTTCGCGATCGCGGAAGAAGCCTTGCGATCGCAAAGGCATAACTGGCCCAGGCAGTGGAGCCCTCCTACCCAAACGCGAGGGAAGTCTTGCAATCACGAAGACTTGCACAGCTTGAGCTTCTCGAATGTGGTCAACCCTTCGCGAACGCGAATAGTAAAAGCGACTGACCCTCCCCCATACCCGCACGCGAAAGCTACCTGACCCAGACCTTCACGAACGCAGCCCCATGGACACGAACGTGAACGCGAAGGGAAAAAATGCCTAGTCCCTAATTCCTTTTCCACGAACGCGACTCTACCTTCGCGTTCGCGAATAAGGAAACCAGAACCAGCATTTCAAATTTTTCAGACTTAGCTCCAGTTAGTCCTAAATTCATCCGAGCCACCCGGGATCCCGAACAGTCACACCAACAAGTCCATAAACATAATTCAGACCTGCTCGAACCCTTGAAACACGTAAAACAACATCGAAATCAAGAATCATACCCCAAAACCAACTTGAATCAACTTATGAACTTCAAACTTTTCAATTAGCTCCAAACGCGTCGAATCATGCTTAGACTACTCGAAATGACACCAATTTTGCATACAAGTCATATATCACCATATGAAACTATTTCAAGACTCGAAATCCCAAATGGACATCGATAACACCAAAGTCTACCCTAAACCAAATTTAAAGCACTAGAAAACCTTCAATGAACCGACTTTCCACATTAAGCGCTGAAATGCTCCTGGGTTACCCGAAACATGATCCGAGCACACGTCCAAGCCCGAAATCATCATACGAATTAATTGGAACCTTCAAATCTTTGTTGCGAGATCGTTTACACAAAATGTTGACTCAAGTCAAACTTGGCCACCTTAGGCTATTAGTAAGGAACTAAGTGTTCCGATTTTAACCCGAACCATTACAAACCTAATCCAACTATCCCCGCAAGTCGTAAAATAGTAAAAGCACATACAGAAAGCCTTAATTAGGGGAACAAGGATCTATTAAGAAAAATGACCGTTCAGGTCGTTATACCAGACTCCAACCAAAATGCCAAGGGCGACAGAGCACAAAAGTGGAAAACGTTTGGTGCCCAGGTTTGTGCCAGGTGCCAACCAAAATTCCATTTACAATAGGCTAAAATGTTCACTCTCCAGATTCACGTCAAGCGCAAAGCGTGACGCTCAAGAGCGGATTTCGCCCTAATTCGGTTGGGACTTGGTGATTTCAACCCTATACGTCCCCAACATGTACAAAAGGGCATCTAAACCTATTTTTAGGGGGTTGGTCAATTTTGAATCCGACAAAAAGGCATAGAAACACAAACGGAACACGAAATTCATCAATTCATCCATATATAGTATTTCTAGCTTCTATGTTTAAAAATAATATTTTCATTATTGTTATGAAAATGAGTGGCTGAGAACCTCACTATTTTGGGGTTATGGATTGTTATTGTCTATTGTTGTGTGACCGTTTATGATGTTGCTTGATTCTATCATATTAATTTATTTATTCAATCTTGCGCTCAATTATTTTACTGCATGGCTAGCAGTAGAATACTATCTACGAATTTATAGTTGAACTCGAAAGTGGGAACTATAGATTGCATATAAGATTGAATAGAGTAAGTTCTTAAATTCAGGCATCGGAGAATACATTCCCGATTAGGATAGACATATTCTAGTTGCCTTACTTGGTTATTATTGCTGGTGGTGCACATTCATTTTAGTTAATTCTGATTCTATAGACATATAGTGTTAGGTTGGATTGAACAGGCGAGTGAGGCACTGAAAGAATTTCGCAAGCAGTTTAGCTCTTGTTAATCAACAAATTAGATAGATTAAGTAGTTGAATCAACCGGAAAAATGCAATAGGAGAGGAATTAATCCCATAACCCAGGAATATCCCCATTACATTGAATTCACTCATACATTTTTATTTGCCTTACTTGCGTTCGTATTCTCCTACTTATTAGTTTTGTAGTAATTTAGTTAGTAGAAACCACAATCATCTTCCTCAAAATCTCTTGAACAAATAACTCGTAACTAGTTTAGTTTAGTTTAGGCAGTAGCTGATCACAAATCCCCATGGGAATAATACTTTTTTATTACTTTATTACTTATCGACCGCATATACTTGCGTGTACATTTGGACCCAACATTTGTGCAAAACCAACACCACTACGAGGTACATTAACCTCTGGTGACCAACCCATAAAATAATCTCTGGTAGAAAACCTTCCACACACCCTCACGTGCTACCGAAAGAAGTTTTCTAGCAAGTTCCAACGACACACGCCAGTGTGTGAAGAAGCTTCCGGCCATTATTTGGTAACGACTCTTCAAGACAATGTGTTTCCCCTATAATTCCAAGCCTACCATCATATTTCCTTTTTATTTCGATAACTTTCAACTTTTTATGGCAGCTATAATGATATTTCCCTGCAGAAATAGTGTTTTCTTCACTATTTCCATGAGATACAATTGATTATTTTTATTATTTATTTCTAGACCTTTCTCCAATCCAACGATGTCTTTGGGATTTGATGTTCTAAAAACACGGGTTCTGAAAATTCAAGCTTCATGATTACTTTAGAGCCCTTAATGGAAGTTCAAACTATTTAGGTTGGGCTTGTCTGTTGAATTGTGGTGCAAGGGTCAAGGTGTTCAAGATCACTTAACCAAAAAAGTAATTTAGGAAAAGATTGATGCTCAATTATGTAGTATCTTGTGGAGATCTATTGATCCCAAGCTGATGCCCTTGTTTTGTCCATTCCAGATATGTCACTTACTTTGGGAAAAGGCTTGCACTTTATACACTAATGACATATCACGTTTCTATGATGCGATATCACGAATGACAAACTTGAAGAAACAAGAATTGGATATATCCACATACTTGGGACAAGTACAAGCAGTCATGGAGGAATTTGAGAAGTTGAAATAGAAATAGTAAACTTTCTGAAATAGAAAAAAACATAAACAGAAAGTTAGCAGCAACAGAATGTCGAAATAATAACTGGAAAAATAATTTCGGAATAAATCGAGCCCACTAAATGCACAGTATGTCCTTAAGAAAATTATTTCCCTCAAGTACCCGAGGTGCTAGAATATTATCCTCCGAGGATAGAATGATTTAACTCACCGGTATATTGGTACAAAAAACCACGGTGTCATCGAACCACTAAACAACAGTAAATCACATTGGAATAGATTTGTGCAGAAGAAGAAGAAGTCTTGAAGTTCAGAAAATTTGTAAGAAAAAATCTGAGGAATCAAACGAATTTATAACCAATGGAAGTACTATTTCTAAATGCTTACAACTCTTCAGAACAGTCACTTAAAAATGGGAGGAAATGTTAAATAAAATTTTGGGAAGAAAATGAATCGGGTCGCGCACTAATCCGGTTTGGGTTGGATATTTGGATAATTTAATTAATATTGTATTAAATAATTAAATTAATTTTGTCCAAAAATATTAATCAATCAATCGATCTGTGACCAAATTCAAATCCGAATTCGAAGTCGAATCCAAAGATGAAGTTGAGCTGAGCGAGCGACGACAACGACCGCGCGGACCTTGTCGTCTTCTTAACTCTTTAAGAGCTAGAAGAAGAGCAATTGTATATATACCCATAAAAATCCTTTTCTTCGTCCAATATAGGACAATATCCCTTTGCCAAGGAGGGAAATCCAAATATTTAATTTTTCCTCCGCTTCCCATTCACTCTTTATTTTAAGCTAACCAAGCTTAAACCCAACAATCCCCCACATGAATGGAAAATGGCTATAAAACAAAGGAATGCACGGACGCGTGTGTGATTTACATACAAGAATTAATTGCATCTGGATAAGTAGGTTTCTCTTTGAACTTTCCGAAGTGAACTTATATCGGATATAGTGGGTCAATCGGTAGATTTGATATCTTTGGACCGTCGGGCTTTGTTTTCCTAGGCCTTATCCCTATTCCCAGTCTTCTAGGTAGAGTTACTGCCATAATGACTTGTCCTAGGCCTTATCCCTATTCCCTTTGATGATCTTTCAACTGCCTCTCTACATAGGCCTTTTGTAAGTGGATCCGACATGTTATCTCTCGACTTTACGTAGTCAATCGTGACAACACCACTAGAGAGTAGTTGTCTAACGGTATTGTGTCTCCGTCGTATATGACGAGATTTTTCGTTATACATAACGCTCCCTTCCCTTCCTATTGCCGCTTGACTATCACAATGTATACGTACATGTTCCAAAGGTTTGGGCCAAAATGGAATATCTTTCAAGAAATTCTGGAGCCATTCAGCTTCTTCACCGGCCTTATCTAAAGCTATGAATTCAGATTTTATTGTAGAACCGGCTATGCAGTTTGTTTGGAAGATTTCCAAGACACTGCTCCACCCCCAATTGTGAAAACATATCCACTCGTGGATTTAACTTCAGATGTTCCGGTGATCCAATTTGCATCACTATATCCCTCAATTACGGAGGGATATTTGTTATAATGCAAAGCATAATTTTGGGTATGTTTCAAATACCCGAAAACTCATTTCATTGTCATCCAATGTATTTGATTGGGATTACTTGTAAACCGACTCAGTTTGCTAATAGAATATGCTATATCTGGTCACGTACAATTCATGATATACAACAAAATTCCCAATATTATTGCATAGTCTAGTTGTGAGTCACTTTCACCTTTATTCTTTTGAAGTGCATAACTCACGTCAATTGGAGTCTTGGCAATCTTGAAATTCAAATACTTGAATTTGTCAAGTACTTTTCAATGTAGTGAGACTGTGATAATGCTATACCTTATGGAGTTTTGTGAATTCTAATTCCTAAGATCACGTCAGCAGTTCCTAAGTCTTTCATGTCGCATTTGCTAGCCAACATGC